>NC_080170.1:75943637-76098637 GCF_950295315.1 Erinaceus europaeus
AAGAAAAGAAGTCTTTCAAGAAATATGAAAATAAGTTGAGAACAAAAAATAAATGGAAAAATCATTGGACTCAAGAACATGAGTTCTAGAATTCTACCCTTAGCATTGCATGTGCCAGAGTGATGCCCTAATTCTCTCTCATCCTTTCTCACAAATAAGTCAATAATTAAAATAATAGATCTTAAAAAAAATAAAAGTTTTAAAAAGGGATGTGAGGCCAGCAGGTGAGGTGGCAAAGTGGTATTACACAGGACTATAGGCATGAAGTGCTCAGTGCCATCCCTGAAATGGACTATATACCAGAGTTCTGTTGTGGTCCATTTCTGTTCCTCTCTCTCTCTGTGTCAGTCTCTCTCAGGAATGAATAAATGAAATGAAAATTAAAAATAATAAACAGAAATGTTGAAATGAAAAATTTCTTTTTTTCTTATAGGTTTTATTTATTCATGAGAAATATAGGAGGGAAGAAAGAACCAGACATCACTCTGGTACATGTACTGTCAGGAACTGAACTCAAGATCTCATGCTTAAGAGTTCAGTGCTTTATCCACTGCGCCACCTCCTGGACCACCTTAAATTTTTAAAAATTTATTCATAAAATAAAAAATATTGGCAAGGCCATAGGAAAAGAGGGGTACAATTCCACACAGTTTCCACTACCAGAGTTCCATATCCCATCCCCTCCCTTGAAAGCTTTCCTACTTTCTATCCCTCAGGGAGCATGAATCCAGGATCATTATGGGGTACAGAATGTGGAAGGTCTGGCTTCTGTAATAGCTTCTCTGCTGAACATGGGCATTGGCAGGTTGATCCATACTCCCAGCCTGTCTTTATCTTTCCCTAGTGAGGCAGGGCTCTGAAGAGACAGGGTCCCAGGGTACATTGGTGAGGTTATCTGCCCAGTGAAGTCAGGTTGGTGTCATAGTAGCACTTGCAACTTTGTAGCTGAAAAAGCATTAAGATATATAGCAGAACAAATTGTTTATTAATCAGGAACTAAAGGCAGAAGTATAGCAGATGGGACTTGGGGGTCTCCATTTTGGAAAAAGCTAGTATGTCTATTTTAGGTATATTCCAAGGGGCCCATGACTTTACTAATTTTTGCCTGAGCCTGAGGAGCTAACATGCAGATAGACCAAAGGTATTGTCTGGGGAGATGATCTCAGAGTTGGAAATAGAACTAGAAAGCTGGACTAAGGAAGAGAGTAACTCCCAAATATGGGGAAAGTATATAAATATTGTTAACTCTAAACCCCATCAATTTGATCTGGGGCCCATATTCAGTGCAGGAGCCTATGTAACTTCTGCATCCCTATAGATCTGAGCTAGTATTCTGTGGTCATAGTTAGGAACATGCTAGGCTGCACTCATTGCTGGATTTTTTTTTTTTTCTTTTCTTACCAGAGCACTACTCAGCTCTGGCTTATGGTGGTATAGAAGACTGAACTGGGAACTCAGAGCCTCAAGCATGTGAGTCTATTTGCATAACCATTATGTGTCTCCCCTGCCCTGAGATGAAAAAGTCTAAGGAAAGATTTTAAAACACAAGAGTAGGGGCCAGGTGGTGGCATACTCAGTTAAGTGCACGTGTCACAGTGCAGAAGAACCCAAGTTCAAGCCCCCAGTCCCCACCTGTATGGGGATGGGGTGTGGGGGAGAAGCTTCAGAAGTGATGAAGCAGTACTTCAAGCATCTCTCTTTCTCTATCTCCTTCATCTTTCTCAATTTCTGTCTCTATCCAATAAATAAATAAAGTTTAAAAATAAACAAAACAGGAGTTGGGCAGTAGCACAATGGGTTAAGTGCACATGGCGCAAAGCGTTAATGGACTCGCGTAAGGATCCTGGTTCAAGACCCTGGCTCCCCACCTGCAGAGGAGTCGCTTCACAGGCAGTGCAGCAGGTCTGCAGGTGTCTATCTTCCTCTCCCCCTCTCTGTCTTCCCCTCTTCTCTCCCTTTCTCTCTGTCCTATCCAACAACGACATCAAGAACAACAATAACTACAACAATAAAACAACAAGGGCAACAAAAGGGAATGAGTAAATAAAATAAATATTTAAAAAATAATAAACAAAACATAAGAGTACTGCTTGTTATAGTACTGTTTTCACTGAGCAACAGATTTGAAACTTCTTTCCAGGTGTTATATTTTCCTTGATGTTCTTAACCACCAGTCTCCATTAGTATTTAGCACATGGAACTCTTGTAAAAAATGAAGTGTCAATCTAGTTTTTTTTCCTGCCATTGTGAACAATATAAGGAGACTATATCTTTGTCCACTGCCTCTGTGTCCAGTCACTAGTAGGTGTGATAGTACAATGCAAGATGCTGAGCACACAGAGGTGAACAAAATGGGCCTGGGCCCTTTCTAATTGGGCCTTGCAGTCCTACAGGGAGACAAGATAATTAAGAAATTTCAACACTTCTGGGGGTTGGGTGGTGGTGCATCTGGATGAATGCACATGCTACAGTGTATAAGGAGTCTCCTCTTTTATTTATGTTCTCACTGCAAATTTTTTTTAAAAGTTTAATTAAAATAGTGATAGGGAGGGAATGGGGCCACAGAACTCTGGTGGTGGAAATGGTGAGGAATTGTATCCCTGTTATTTTGTAATTTTGTAAATCACTAATAAAAAAAAAGAAAAAGAGTGATAGGGACCAAGATAACTCACCAGATAAAGTTTGCTTTACCAAGGTTGTGGGTTCAATCCTGGTACTACATAGGACCATTATGGACAATACCACAGAAACTACATTGTTATATTTACTATTTCTCCCCCACCTCACCCTTAAATTTAAAAAAAGTGGGGGTGGGGGGGTGGCGGCGGTAGCGCAGCAGGCTAAGCGCACATGGCGCAAAGCGCAAGGATCCGTAAGGATCCTGGTTATGGGCCTGTTGGAATTGTGTGGAGTTGTACCACTCTTATCCTATGTTATTTGTCTGCGTTTCCTTTTTTTTTTTTGCCTCCAGGGTTATTGATGGGGCTCGGTGCCTGCACCAGGAATCCACTGCTCCAGGAGGTCTTTTTTTCCCCCTTTTGTTGCCCTTGTTGTTGTAGCCTTGTTATGGTTATTATTGTTGTGTTGATGTCGTTTGTTGTTGGATAGGACAGAGAGAAATGGAGAAAGGAGGGGAAGACAGAGAGGGGGAGAGAAAGATAGACACCTGCAGACCTACTTCACCGCCTGTGAAGCGACTCTCCTGCAGATGGAGAGCCTGGGACTCCAACCGAAATCCTTACGCTCCTTACGCAGTCCTTAAGCTTTGAGCTTTGAGCCACGTGCACTTAACCCACTGCGCTACCTTATAAAAATTTTAAAAATATATATATGAAAGAAACAGTTTAGGGGTATGAATCAACCTGCCAATGCCCATGTCTAGTGGAGAAGCAATTACAAAAGCCAGAACTCCCACCTTCTGCCCAAAAAAGAATTTTAGTCCATACTCTCAGAGGGGAAAAATGATAGGGGGAAGATGACCAAAGGGCTCTGAGCAACAACTACATCAGGACCCAGAGAGACTGAGAGGGAAAAAGGAAGGACATCTGAAAGTAGTAATAGAATAAAAAAGGAAGGACATTTGAAAGTAGTAATAATAGAAAGGAAGAGAAGCCAGGATCATAGGAAAAAATGGGCAAATATATATAAATATAGATAGTTATAGAAATAATAGTCAACCAATGTCTGCAACCTTGGGAGTGCTGATGTTGCTTCCAATGGATGGAATAGGGATACAGAAGTCTGATGGTAGGAATAGCACAGAATCATATCCCTGTTATTTTAAAATTTAAAAAATATCTTTATTTGTTTATTGGCTGGAGACAGCCAAAAATCAAGAGGAAAGAGGGTGATAGAGAAGGAGAGAGACAGAGAAACACCTGCAACACTGCTTCACTACTTGCAAAGCTTTCTCCCTATAGGTGAGGACCAGGGGCTCGAACCCGGGTCCCTATGAATTGTAACTTGTGAGCTCAACCAGGTGTGCCACCACCCAACCCCTTATAATTTTGTAAATCAATATTAAGTTACTAATAAAAGAAAAGAGAGAGGTGATAGGACAGAAAAGGGTTTTGGCAGTAATTATGCAAAAGAAGCAAATGAACTTGGAGAAAAACTAGGAAAGGCTGATTTATTAGAAACTGGCCAAAAATTGTGCACACAGGTGTATAAATTGCAGCATTGGGAGTCAGGCAGTAGCACTGCGGGTTAAGCACAGGACCGGCTTAAGGGTCGCGGTTCCAGCCCCAGGCTCCCCACCTGCAGGGGAGTTACTTCACAGGTGGTGAAGCAGGTCTGCAGGTGTCTATCTTTCTCTCCCCCTCTCTATCTTCCCCTCCTCTCTCCATTTCTCTCTGCCCTATCCAATAACAATAACATCAATAATAACCACAACAATGAAACAACAAGGGCAACAAAAAGGAATAAATAAATAAATATAAATTTTTTTTTAATTGCAGCATTATTTATAATATAAAAGCAATCTGAAATTGTGCAGGTTTTCCTTGGCCTTGTCAGTGTTTCCATTTTATAAATAAAATTTATTTAAAAAAATTTTTTTAAACACCCACCAGTTGTCGCTCTCTAATGTTTGTCTTTTCATTTGTATTGTTTTTGGTCTTGTATGTGAATTTTGGTTGTGAACTGATCAGATTCTTAAATAAATGAACAAATCTGCTTGTAAAACATTCATTTAAAAAGTTGTGTCCTACGGAGTCAGGCAGCAGCGCAGCGGGTTAAATGCACGTGGCACAAAGCACAAGGACCGGCATAAGGATCCTGGTTCAAACCCCCAGCTCCCCACCTGCAGGGGCGTTCCTTCACAGGTGGTGAAGCAGATCTGTAGGTGTCTATCTTCCTCTCCCCCTCTCTGTCTTCCCCTCCTCTCTCCATTTCTCTCTGTCCTATCCAACAACAATGACATCAATAACAACAACAATAAAACAACAAGGGCAACAAAAAGGGAATAAATAAAAAGTTGTGTCCTTGGTGTATTGCACCTCTGGGGAGGGGGGTTCAGGTCCTGGTAAAAGATGCTAGAGGAAGACTTAGGCTGGCATTGACAGTGTTTCACAGAAAACTGAGAAATTTTACACTAGTACCAATAGCTATATTTACTGCCAACCATTAATCCCCTCGATAAAAAGAAAAAAGAAAAGATGTGCCCTACTTACTTTCTGAGTCAGCTGACTGTTTATAATGCAGGAGGTGGCTTGACATATAGAAAATGAACAGCTCAGAGGTAAAAGAAGCAGGCATTTTCTGCCTCCAGCGTTGCACTTATATAAACTAAAAAAATTGGTTCTAAGATATATGGCAATGAAGCAAAAGAATCATAACAAATTACATGACTTTCATTGATTAAGACAAAGCCTTTTAATTCTACTAGGAAGGCAGTTTTTTTCTGGGATCTAAACTAGAAATGCATTATGTGAATCCTCATTTAAAGGCTAGGTAGGGATGTTAAAGGCAATCTTTAAACACCTTATAAAGCAAACCTGTTAAACCCATTTGCCTGGATGGCTCTCTGTGAACTTGCCATGAAAGTACCCAGCAAGATGCCAACTCCTAACCCGAGAAAGTATTCTGCCTTGCGGTCATATTTTTGTCTCCCTCTCATCTGTGGTGTTCCACCACCTACAAGGCACTTTTCCATTCCATACTGCCTTGGCCTTCCCACAAAAGCCTCATCACGTGAGTCTAAGCTGGGGGTGGCTGAGAAGAGATTGTAGCCCAAAAAGGCCAGCTGTAAGCTAAAATTTCTTTGAAGATTTGCAATTTATACTTAACATCCATGTGAATTTTACAGTCTGTTTCATAATGTGTTATAGATAAAAATATTTTCTCCACCTGAAAACTAACAAATTTGGCACTCCAGGAAGAGGAACTATATTTATCCTATTTGAGTGTCCTTTGGCAAGCTGCCTTGGATCATCCCACCCCCATGGACACACCATTACTTTAATTTGATATTGGGTCAGTATTTCCAGAGTCTAGATTTCCAATATTAGATGCCTTGGAATAAAACATTATACAGAAGCCTTAGGGGTCAGGAAATAGTTCACTGGTAGAGTACATGCCTTCCCATGAACCAAGCCCTCATATTTCAAGTCCCTAGCTTTACATGGAAGCACCAAGGCACCAAGGGAAGTGTTATAGGTGGTGCAGAAGTGTTGTGGTCTCTTCTCTCTCCTTCTCTCTCCTCCCTCTCTCTCTTTTTCACCCTCTCTTTGTTTGTAAAATAGGAAAAAAAATTATCTAGGAGTGGTAGAATCACATGTGTGAATCCTGAGCACTGCCACACCCTGCCCCCCCAAATGTGAAAGATAGGGTAAGTAAAATAGCTCACTTGAATAGTGCACTGCTTTGCCATGTGCACAAACCATGTTTAAGTTTGGCCCCCATTTTATTAGAAGAAGTTTGTTGCTGTGGTTTCTTTCCCTTTCTCTCTGCTTTTTTGTTTTTGTCTATAACTGAAAATGTCAGCCTGGATAGTAAAGCCCTGGCTATGACGCAAAAGGAGACAAAGAGACAGAGAGAGAAATATCTACATAAACTCTGGTTGATAGGTATTCAAAAATACTGTCATTAAGGGTCAGCAAAGTAGCTCACTTGGCTAGTGCTGCTTTGTCATGTGGCTAACCCAGATTTTTAAAAAATTTCTTTATTGAGGGATTTATGGTTTACAGTCAAAAATAAAATACAATAGTTTGTATATACATAACATTTCCTGGTTTTCCACATAACAGTGCAACCCACTGGGTCCTCTGCAGCTAACTCAGATTTAAGTCCAGCCCCCACTGAACTGAAGGAAACTGTGGTGTCTCTCTCTCTCTCCTCTAGTTTCCTATCTTGGGGGTGGGGGAGTCAGCTTGGAGTAGTGAAGCCCCAGAAGTAACAATAACAATTAATCAATCAACTAAATAAAATACTGACATTATTTCCAGAACATTTATGGCTTGAATTTCTTACACAGTCAGCAAAGAAAGATGCAAACATCGAGAGTGTCTTCATGGTCAGGGGTAGATAGCATAATAGTTATGCAAAGAGACACTCATGCCTGAGGGTCCAAAGTCCCTGCACCACCATAAGCCAGACCTGAGCAGTGCTCTGCTCTGCTCTAAAAAAACAAAAACAAACAACAACAAAAAAATCTATTCATTAGGCAAGAGTCACTATTTTATTTTTCAAGAAGGCTATTTTAAGCTCTAACTGGTTTTTATAATTGATCCTGACATAACTGAGTGGAGAGCATGTCTGGGTGGTGACACTTGGCAGAACTCATCTCACCAAAATAACAAGACTCTAATATATATTAGAGTCTTTGAAATATATATATATATATATATAAAAGCTTTGAAATATCCAACTTGGCATAGGCTTTCTTTTTTATTTTTTTATATTTATTGACTTATTATTTATTTTCCCTTTTGTTGCCCTTGTTTTTTATTGTTGTAGTTATTATTGCTGTGGTTGTTGTCATCGTTGTTGGATAGAACAGAGAGAAATGGAGAGAGGAGGGGAAGACAGAGAGAGTGAGAGAAAGATAGACACCTACAGACCGCTTGTGAAGCAACTCCCCTGCAGGTGGGGGCGGTGGGCTTGAATCCAGATACTTATACCGGTCCTTGTGCTTCACGCCATGTGCGCTTAACCCAATGCGCTACTGCCTGACTCCTGGCATAGGCTTTCTGTGAGAGCAAATATGCTCCAACAATTTTGTACATTAACACACTTACCTGTAAGCTCAGTCCTATTCCCCTCTATTTTTTTTTTGTCTCCAGGGTTATTGCTGGGGTTCAGTGCTAGAACTATGAACCCACTGCTCCTGGCGGCCAATATATCCCCATTTTATTGGATAGGATAGAGAGAAATTGAGAGAGGAGGAGGAGATAGAGATCGAGAGAGAAACAGACTTGCTTCACAGCCTGTGAAACGCCACCCTGAAGGTGGGGAACTGAAGACTCGAACTCAGATCCCTGCGTGGACACTTGCTCTTAGTTTTTTTTCTTTTTTAAAAATATTTATTTATTTATTTATTCCCTTTTGTTGCCCTTGTTTTATTTTATTTTATTTTATTACCAGAATGATGTCTGGGTCTCTCTCTCTCAATCTCTCTCTCTCCAAAAAGTTATTTTAAAAAAGAAGTTGTAGTAGAGGGGCAGGTTGTGAAGTATATGGTTGAACACACATGTTACAAGTGCAAGGACCTGGGTTCAAACCCATGGTCCCCCATCAGCAGGGTGAAAGCTTTGCAAGTGGTGTAGTAGTGTTTCAAGTGTCTTTCTGTCTCTCCTCTCTATCACTCCCTTCCCTCTTGATTCCTGGCTGTGTCCATTCAATAAATCAATAAAAATAATTTTAAAAAGAAGTTTGGGTAGAAACAACAAAGTATGAGATCTAGGTGAAAGAAACCCAAAATTAAATTTTTTCTGGCTTTTAATGTGTCTTAGATTATATCACTGAACACTGGTTTCTGTCCTTGCCCCAGATTGAACTCCTTCACTTTTTGTTGTCTTATCAGGGAAATAATTTTTTACAAGACAATCGTCACACTTGTATGATTTTTTAATCTTTCTGTGATAGGTGTCTGCACACTACTCCCACCACCAAATCAAATCCTCCTACACCATTACTGGGTCTCAATGTCCACTCAACCCTTCTCTGTAGCTTCCAACCCACCCCCACCCCTGATCCCTGGTCCTTTGCTTGAAGCAACAGACCATGCTTAGTCCCTGTGTTTTGCCTTTCCTTGAGTTTCTTTTTTTAATTTATTTCTTTATTGGGCAATTAATGTTTTACATTCAACAGTAAATACAATAGTTTGTACATGCATAACATTCCCCAGTTTCCCATTTAACAATACAACCCCCACTATGTCATTTATCATCCTTCATGGACCTGTATTCTCCCCACCCACCCACCCCAGAGTCTTTTACCTTGGTGCGATATGCCAACTCCATTTCAGGTTCTACTTGTGTTTTCTTTTCTGATCTTGTTTTTCAACTTCTGCCTGAGAGTGAGATCATCCCATATTCATCCTTCTGTTTCTGACTTAGTTCACATAACGTGATTTTTTCAAGGTCCATCCAAGATCAGTTGAAAACGGTGAAGTCACCATTTTTTTACAGCTAAGTAGTATTCCATTGTGTATATATAGCACAACTTGCTCAGCCACTCATCTGTTGTTGGACACCTGGGTTGCTTCCAGGTTTTGGCTATTACACAAATTGTGCTGCCAAGAACATATGTGTACACAGATCTTTTTGGATGGATGTGTTGGGTTCCTTAGGATATATCCCCAGGAGAAGAATTGCAGGGTCATAGGGTAGGTCCATGTCTAGCCTTCGGAGAGTTCTCCAGACTGTTCTCCACAGAGGTTGGACCAACTGACATTCCCACCAGAGTGTAGGATGGTTCCTTTGACCCCACACCCTCTCCAGCATTTGCTGCTGTTACCTTTTCTGATGTATGACATTCTCACAGGAGTGAGGTGATATCTCATTGTTGTCTTTATTTGCATTTCTCTGACAGTCAGAGACTTGGAGCATTTTTTCATGTGTTTCTCGGCCTTTTGGATGTCGTCTGTGGTGAATATTCTGTACATGTCCTCCCCTCATTTTTGGATGGGGTTATTTGTTGTCTTGTTGTTGAGTCTGGCAAGCTCTTTATATATGTTGGTTATTAAACTCTTATCTGATGTATGGCATGTAAAGATCTTCTCCCATTCTGTGAGGGGTCTCTTGGTTTGGGTAGCAGTTTCTTTTGCTGTGAAAAAGCTTTTTAATTTGATGTAGTCCCATAGGTTTATACTTGCCTTAGTCTTCTTTGTAATTGGATTTGTTTCATTGAAAATGTCTTTAAAATTTATGCGGAAAAGAGTTCTGCCAATATTTTCCTCTAAGTATCTGATAGTTTGTGGTCTAACATAAAAGTCCTTGATCCACTTGTAATTTACTTTTGTATTTGGTGAAATACAGTGATTCAGTTTCATTCTTCTGCATGTTTCAACCCATTGTTTCCAACACCATTTGTTGAAGAGACTCTGCTTTCCCCATGTAATAGTCTGGGCCCCTTTGTCAAAGATTAGATGTCCATAGGTGTGGGGCCTCATTTCTGGGCTCTCAATTCTATTCCACTGGTCAATGTGTCTATTCATGTTCCAGTACCAAGCAGTTTTGATGACAATAGCCCTATAATACAGTTTTAAATCTGGGAGTGTGATGCCTCCAGTTCTGTTCTTTTTTCTCAAGATTGTTTTGACAATTCTAGGTCTTTTCTGGTTCCAGATAAACATTTGTAGCATTTGTTCTATTCTCCTAAAAAATGTGCTTGGGATCTTGATGGGGATAGCATTAAATTTGTAGATGGCTCTGGGTAATATATTCATTTTGATGATGTTAATTCTTCCAACCCATGAACATGGAATATCTTTCCACTTCTTTGTGTCTTTTTCAATTTCTTTGAGTAGTGACTCATAATTTTCAGTATACAAGACTTTCACTTCTTTGGTTAGGTTTACTCCTAGATATTTTATTGTTTTTGTTGCTATAGTAAAAGGAATTGATTTCTGGACTTCAATTTCTTCTAACTTAGTGTTTGCATAGAGGAATGCCACTGACTTTTGAATGTTAATTTTATAGCCTGACACCTTACTGTATTGCCTGATGATTTCCAAAAGCTTCTTGCTGGATTCCTTAGGTTTTTCCATGTATACTATCATGTCATCTGCAAATAAGGAGAGTTTGACTTCTTCTCTTCCAATTTGTATCCCTTGAATTCCTTGCTCCTGCCTGATTGCTATGGCAAGAACTTCCAACACTATGTTGAATAGTAATGGTGATAGTGGGCAGCCCTGTCTAGTACCTGATCTGAGGGGAAATGCTTCCAGTTTTTCACCATTGAGTATGATGTTGGCTGTAGGTTTGCTATATATAGACTCCACTATCTTGAGGAATTTTCCATCTGTTCCCATTTTTTGTAGTGTTTTGACCATAAAGGGATGTTGTATTTTGTCAAAGGCTTTCTCTGCATCTATTGATATGACCATGTGGTTTTTGGTCTTGCTTTTGTTGATGTGGTGGATCACATTGATGGATTTACGTATATTAAACCAACGTTGCATGCCTGGGATAAACCCCACTTGGTCATGATGAACAATCTTTTTGATATACTGCTGTATCCGGTTGGCTAGAATTTTGTTCAATATTTTCGCATCTATGTTCATCAGAGATATTGGTCTGTATTTTTCTTTTTTGGTTGTGTCCCGGTCTGCTTTTGGTATCAGAGTGATGTTGGCTTCATAGAAGCTGGCAGGGAGTATTCCAGTGTCTTCAATCTTCTGGAAGACTTTTAAAAGTAGAGGTATTAGTTCTTCTTTGAAGGTTTTGTAGAATTCATTTGTAAAACCATCTGGTCGAAGACTTTTATTTTTGGGGAGAGTTTTGATAACTGTTTGCATTTCATTAGCTGATGGGCCTGTTCATGTTATCCACTTCCTCTTTACTTAGTTTTGGAAGTTGGTAGGTATCTAGGAAATCGTCCATTTCTTCCAGGTTCTCTAGCTTGGTGGCATATAGTTGTTCATAGAAGCCTCTCATGATATGTTGAATTTCTGCGTGAAATTTCTGTTGAATTTATGTCTGTTGTGATATCTCCTCTTTCATTTACTATCCAATTTATTTGGGTCTTCTCCCCTTTTTGTTTTGTGAGTCTGGCTAAAGGTTTGTCGATTTTGCTCACTCTTTTGAAGAACCAACATTTACTTTCGTTGATCTTTTGTATGGTTTTCCTATTCTCAATATTATTTATTTCTGCCCTAACTTTAGTGATTTCTGACCTTCTGGTTGCTTTAGGGTTCCTTTGTGCTTCTTCTTCTAGGTCTTTAAGATGTGCAATCAGGCTGTTTATTTGTGCTTTTTCTTGTTTCCTAATGTGTGCTTGTATAGCTATGAACTTCCCTCTTAGGACTGCTTTAGCTGGGTCCCAAATATTTTGATAGCTTGTGTCTTCATTTTCATTGAAGTTTTGAAACATTTTGATTTCTTCCTTGATTTCCTCTTTGACCCAGAAGTTGTTAAGAAGTGTACTGTTGAGCTTCCACATTTTGGCACTGTTACTAATCTTTTGTTGGTTGTTAAGTGTTAGTTTAATTCAACTGTGGTCTGAAAAGATGCTTGGGATGATTTCAATGCTCTTGAATAGGCTGATGCTGTCTTTGTGGCCTAACATATGGTCTATCCTTGAGAATGACCCATGTGGATTTGAGTAAAATGTATATTCCAGTTTCTTGGGATGAATCACTGAAAATGTCCAATAGTTCTAGTTTATCTATCTCTTCATATCTTATGTCTTTATTGATTTTCTGCCTGGATAATCTGTCAAGTTGAGAGAGTGGGGTGTTGAAGTCCCCTACTATGATTGTGTTGCTATTAATATATTGCTGTAGCTCTTTCAGTAGAAGTTTGATGTATTTAGATGGCTTCTCATTGGGTGCATAGATGTTAATAATAGTTAAGTCCTCTTGATTGACTGATCCTCTGAGCATTAAGTAGTGTCCATTCCTATCTTTTTTAATCTTATCTATTTTAAAGCCTATCATATCAGATATGAGAATAGCTGTTCCTGCCCTTTTTTGTGGGCCATTGGCTTGTGTGGTAGTTTTCCATCCTTTCACTTTAAGTCTGTGTTTGTCTTGTTGAGTTAGGTGGGTTTCTTGTAGACAGCATATTGTTGGGTTGTGTTTTCTGATCCATCTTCCTACTCTGTGCCTTTTACTAAGTGAATACAGGCCACTGACATTTATTGATATCAAAGATTGAAGATATTTTAACATCATTCTTCTAGAGTTTTAGAGTGTTTTGATATATGTCCTATTTGTGGTGATCTGGTTGTTTATAGGAGACCTTTCAGAACTTCTTTCAGGGCAGGCTTGATGATAGTTGATTCCTTCAACTGTTGCTTGTCTGAGAAGGTTTTTATGCCTCCATCTAGTCTGAATGACAGTCTAGCAGGATATAGTATTCTTGGCTGAAAGCCTTTCTCATTGAGCACTCAATAGGTATCTTGCCATTCTCTTCTGGCCTGTAGTGTTTGTATGGAGAAGTCTGCTGCTAATCTTATGGGTTTTCCTTTGTAGGTGACTCTTTGTTTTTCTCTTGCAGCCTTCAGGATCCTTTCTTTTTCCTTATTCCTTTCCATTCTAAGTATGATATGTCTTGGTGTCTTAAGGTCTGGGTTAATTCTGTTTGGGACCCTCTGGGCTTCTTGAATCTTTATGTCTTTGATGTTGTCTAGACTAGAGAAGTTTTCAGCTATTATGGCCTGGAGAACGCTTTTTTCCTCTCCCTCTCTTTCTTCCTCTGGTTTGCCAATAATGCATATATTGTTTCTTTTAAAGTCATCCCATAGGACTCTGTTGTTGTTTTCAGCATCTCTTAATCTCTTTTTGAGATCTCTTACTTCTTTTTTAGTTGTCTCTAATTCATCCTCGATCTTGCTAATTCTGTCTTCAGCCTCATAGATTCTATTCTCTCTGTCCTCTACTGTTTTCTGGAGTTCATCTATTTTGTTGCCCTGCTCTAATACTGTTTTAGCTTTTTCAGCTAGTTGCATTCTTAGCTCAGTGATTTCAGCTTTCAGCTCTCTAATAACCATGAGATAATTAGTATTTTCTTCCATAGTCTCATTTGTTGTTCCTGCATTTCTGATTACAATTTTTTCAAATTCTTTACTCACTCCTGTTATTATTTACTTAGCTAATGTTTGGATGTTGAATTCGTTATTTTGTGCTTCACCCTCTAGAGGACTTTTAGCTGGACTCTTGTCCTGGTTTGATTCTCCAATATTTCTTCTTGTTGTTTTAACCATTTTATATATTATGTTATGAGTTCCCTTTATCAGTACTTTTCAAATTACTGATCACTATTGCCTGGATTGACTTGTGTCTAAGTAAGTTAATTAAAGGGTTCACAGTGGTGGAAGTTAACAGTTGTTTCAATCCCTGAGTTGGAGCTCAGTGGTTTTAAAGTCTCTTTTTTTTTTCTTCCCTGTAGGCTATGGGAGCCTGAGGGCTTTTAAACCATCAATAGGCTTTTTAGCTTAATCACTGACTCCTGAGCAAGAGATAAAGCATGGTATGGCAGAAATAATCCAGTGGTTATGCAAAGAGACTTTCACAGCCCCTCAGCTATGCCACCCAGGTATAGGTCTTCTCCTGAGTTTCCTGGTTAGATCTCTGTCCCCTGGTGTCCCTCTCTGTCGCTGCTCCAGATTCTGAGGGCAGTAGCAATGGAGACTCAGAGTTGCACTTGGTGAGTCTCTGGGGAGTCCTCTCCTCCCCTCAGCTGTCCCCTTGTTGGTGGAGCAGACTGGAGGTGGTGTCTCAACTGATAAACTGCTGGACTGTTAGCAGTCACTTAATCTCTCCTTATGTTCCTCTCTCCTCTCTGTCACCAGCCACATATGTCTGTACTCACCGGTGATTTAGTGGGTTCCTGTGGTCATTCTAGTCCTGTCTTGTTTCGGTTCCGAGTGATCTCCTTTGATATTCCTCGTTGATCCTGGAGAGGAGAGGAGAGAAAGCGATCTGCTGCTGCTCGTAGCTCCGCCTCCGGAAGTCTCCTCACCCTTGTTTTATTGTTGTAGTTATTGTTGCCGGCAGACTTGCTTCACTGCTTCTGAAGCGACTCCCATGCAGGTGGGGAGCTGGGGGGCTGGAACCGGGATCCTTACGCAGGTCCTTGCACTTTGCGCCACTCGTGCTTAACCCTCTGTGCTACCGTCCGACTCCCGGCCCTTAGTTCTTAAACAGATGCATCATCCCTGGCCTGGTCTCCACTTCCTTATTCTTTATCCCTCTCTGGGAATATGGATCAAAGTTTCTTATGGGTTGCAGAAGGTCAAAGGTCTGACTTCTGTAATTGCTTCTCAGATGAACATGGACATTAGCAGGTCGATTCATACCACCAGCCTTTTTCTATTTTTCCCTAGTGGGGTAGGGCTCTGGAGAGGTGGGGTTCCAGGACACACTGGTGAGGTAGTCTGTCCAGGGAGGTCAGGATTGAGTCATGGTAGCTGCTGCAACTTGGTGGCTGAAAGATGGCATGATATAAAGCAAACTGTTCAATAAACAGGCACCCAAAGGTGAGAATAGGAGTTTTCGTGTGGGACGAAGCTAGGAAGGCTTTAGGTATGTTCCTTGTGGCCCACTTTTGCCAGTGTCGGTAACTACTTTCTGCCCCCTTTTTAAGCTTCAGAGGCTTCACCCTCCCTTACTCTCCCCTCCTAATCCTAACACATCTTTGAGGATTGTTACTTCATTAAACTTTCCACAACTGTAGCTCAGTTGTGGGTTACATGCATGAGGCCCTGGGTTCCACCTCCCAATACCCCTTTCTCAAATACATTAATAAATAAATAATTTAATTAATTCTCCACGACTCCCCTTTGCCTATGCCAACTTTCCCCTTCAGGGACCCTGACCCACACATGATCCTTATTGCAGGGCATGCCTGATGAAGCTGCCACAATCTGGAACCTGGCTTAAAAAAGCACAATGAATCCTACCCTGTTCCATTCTGTTCTATTCTGACCAGAGCACTGCTTAATTCTGGCTTACAGTGGTGCTGGGGATTGAATTTCTGGCCTTTGGGGCCTCAGGCATGAAAATTTTTTGCATACCCATTACGCTGTCTACTTATTCCCATATCTGTTCTTAAGGCTTATTTCCAGAAAATGACAAGTGGCATTTCTGTCTATTCTTCATAGATCAAAGTAAATCCTGAGGCATATTAGTTCTATTCAACTCCAAAGTTGAATGGCTAAAAACAATAAGCATAAGGACCAGGAATCTGGGTGCAGCTTAGCTGAGTGGGTCCAGTCAACAGCCTCTCACAAAGCTGCATCCAAGAAACCAGGACTGTGACTGGGGAGGTGTCATAGTGGATAAAGCATTGGGCTCTCAAACACAAGGTCCCAAGTTTGGCTCTTGGCATCACATTGCCAGAGTGATGCTTTGATTCTCTGTGTCTCCCTCTCTCTCATTTAGAGGTTTCACAGTGGCTGGGGGGCCTGCTTCCAAGGCAGTTAACATTCATAGCCACATAGGACTGGATATTAGCAGGAAGTCTTGGTTCTTGCCATGTAGGCCTTTCTCCAGTACTATAGTGTGTTCTCAAGCCATGGTAGATGGCTTCCCCTCAAATAAGCCAGTCAAGAGAACCCAAAAAGGGGAGTCAGGCGGTAGTGCAGCAGGTTAGGTGCTCGTGGCGCAAAGTGCAAGGACCAGCATAAGGATCCCGGTTCAAGCCCCTGGCTCCCCAACTGCAGGGGAGTCACTTTACAGGCAGTGAAGCAGGTCTGCAGGTGTCTACCTTTCTTTTCACCTCTCTGGCTTCCCTCCTCTCTCCATTTCTCTCTGTCCTATCCAACAATGACAACAACAATAATAACTACAATAAAACAATAAGGACAACAAAAGGGAATAAATATTTTTTTAAAAAAAGAGAGAGAGAGAATCCAAAAAGGAAGGTATAAAACCTGCCCTCGAAAAGTCATAAACTAGAACTTACAGTGTTTTATTTTATTTTATTTTGCCTCCAGGGTTATCACTGGAGCTCGGTGCCTGCACTATTCCTGGAGGCTATTTTTTCCCTTTTGTTGCCCTTGTTGTTTGTTGTTGTTGCTGTTGTCATTATTATTGTTGTTATTGCTGTTGTTGTATAGGACAAGAGAAATCGACAGAGAAGGGGAAGACAAAGAGGGGGAGAGAAAGATAGACACCTGCAGACCTGCTTCACTGCTTGTGAAGCAAACCCCCTGCAGGTGGGGGAGCCAGGAGCTCGAACCAGGATCTTTACACCAGTCCTTGCACTTTGTGCCATGTGTGCTTAATCCACTGTGCTACTGCCTAGACCCTGAACTTACACTGTTTTATTTATTCTGAGCCAATAACCGCGGTTTATATTTAAGTTCTGCCTCCTGAAGGGGGTCATCACCAAGAGCACATGGAGAATTTAAATTTAGCACATATGCTTATGCCTAACTTCAACGTGTACAATGTAGAAGCAGCACAAGCATTTGTGATAATAATTGGAAGAAGCAGCACAAGCATTTGTGAGCAGTGATAATGATTGGAAGAATCCTAAGAGTGTTTTTTCTGTTTTAACCTAAGAGTTAAACAAAATCTAGACCCAAGCTTTACTGCTGTGTTTGACTTCTGAGTCTTTGCTATATTAATCTTGAGGCTATGATGCTGAAATACCGTTTGAACCCAGTCCAGAAACCTTAGAGTAGGGAGAGGGGCAGTGCAACATCTGGACTTCCTTGAAATGGTAGGTCAAACCAGGGTCAATTCCCTCTGGAAAGAAGTATTTCTTCACTTAAGAAAACAAACTAGGGGTGCTGAAGAGACAGTATAATGGTTATGCAAAGTACTTTCATACCTGAGGCTCTTAGGTTTGGGTTCAATTCCCAGCACCATAGACCAGAGCTGGTCTTTTTCTCTGTGTCTTCCTCTCTGTTTCATTAAAATAAAATGAAATATTTAAAAAAATGGGCTGAGGAGACAGCATAATGTTTATGCAAAAGACTTTTTTCTTTTTCTAATATTTATTTATTTAATCCCTTCTGTTTGCCCTTGTTGTTTTATTGTTGTAGTTATTGTTGTCATTGATGTTGGCATTCTTGGATAGGACAGACAGAAATGGAGAGAGGAGGAGAAGACAGAGAGGGGAAGAGAAAGACAGACACCTACAGACCTGCTTCACTGCCTGTGAAGTGACTCCCCTGCAGGTGGGGAGCCGGGGGCTTGAACCGGGATCCTTATGCTGGTCCTCATGCTTTGCACCACCTGCGCTTAACCTGCTGCACTACCGCTGGACTCCTTATGCAAAAGACTTTTATGCTTGAGGTCCCAAGTTCAATTTCCAGAACCACCATAAGCCAGAGTAGAGCAGTGCTCTACTTTATCTCTAAAAAATAAATATATAATAATGATGATGTCGATAGTTATAATGAAAATTAACTATAGCGGTTGGAGAAATAGCTCAGCTGGTACAGCACAGGATCTGAATGCTTGGTGCTCCCAGTTTAATTTCCAGTAACTCATATAGTGGAGTGGTGCTCTGGCTTCTCTTTTTATCTCTGTCTCTCTCTCCCTCTCCTCTCTCATATAAAATTACCTCATATGATAGTAAGGAGGCTGGGTCAACCTACCTGCCACTCAAGAAAGACTGATCCTGAAAGGAGTGCAGCCTAGAATATTCCTAGCTTTGACCATGGACTTCAAGCTCAGACTGACAGGGATACAGAGGTTACACAGGATCCAGTGCTAAATATGAATAGATATGGGCCCTAGGGCAGATCGATGGGGTTAACAGTTTCCTCATATTTAGGAGTTTATTTAGTCTCTGCCCTAATCTAGCTTTTTAGTCCTATTCTCAATTTTGACACCATCTCCTCAGACAATACTTTTAGCCCACCTGTATGTTAGCTATTGGGCTCAGGTAAAAATTACTAAAGTCATGGCCCCCTTGGAAAATACCTAAAACAAACTTCCTAGCTTCTTCCCACACAAAAACCCTTAATTTCATCTGTTTTATTCCTACCTTTGGGTTCCTGTTTATTAAACAATTTGTCCTTCTCTATATCTTATTGGCTTTCAGCCACCAAGTTGTAGCTATCACTAGGATTCCATCCTGACAATCTCACCAATGTGTTCCAAAGTCTCACCTCAGAGCCCTACTGGACTAGGGAACGATAGAAACAGGCTGAGAGTATGGATCAACCTGTCAATGCCCATGTCCAATAGAGAAGCAATTACAGAAGCCAGACCTCCCACCTTCTGCACCCCAGAATGATCCTGGGTCCATACTCCCAGAGGGATAAAGAATAGGAAAGCTTCCAATGGAGGGGGTGGTATGCAGAACTCCGGTGGTGAGATTTGTGTGGCATTGTACCCCTCTTATCCTACAGTTTTGTCAATCATTATTAAATCAGTAAAGAAAGGGGGGGGGGGAAATGGGAGGCAGGATTAGCAAACCAGACTCCTAGGAATTAAATCTCTAACTTCATGCTGGAGCCCACATGGTCCAGTTGCCCCCTTGCCTAGACATAGAAACTCTGTTTTTTTTTTTTAAACATTTAATTATTTATTCCCTTTTGTTGCCCTTATTGTTTTATTGTTTTAGTTATTATTGTTGTTGTTGGATAGGACAGAGAGAAATGGAGAGAGGAGGGGAAGACAGAGAAGGGGAGAGAAAGAGAGACAGCTGCAGACCTGCTTCACCGCTTGTGAAGTGATTCCCCTGCAGGTGGGGAGCCGGGGGCTCGAACCAGGATCCTTACATCGGTCCTTGCACTTTTCACCACCTGCGCTTAACCCACTGTGTTATCACCTGACTCCCTCTGTGTTGTTGTCTTTTAAATTTTTTTTAAATTATCTTTATTTATTTATTGGGTAGAGACAGCCAGAAACAGAGAGGAAAGGGGGTGATAAAGAGGGGGGAAGGAGAGACATCTGCAGCGCTGCTTCACCACTTGCAAAGCTTTCCCCCTGCAGGTGGGGACAGGGGCTGGAACCTGGGGGAACCTGGGCATTGTAACATGTGCGCTCAACAAGGTGTGCCACCATCCAGCCCCTGGGTTTTCTTTTACTAATGTATCCAGAATTTTCATGTTACCAGTTGCTCCCAATTTCCTTCAGATCACAACCACTGTTGTCAACATAAGAACCCAGAAATCTGGCTGTATTCAAATCTTGGCATGTCAGTGCAGGTGTCAAAGGACATACCTCTGAGGAAGGTTATGTTGCCATTCCAGATCTAAGACCCAAGGCAGACAGAGGTGAAAGAACCTCCAGGTCAGGGCTGGCTAACAAGGCAGGCTGGAGATAGTGTCTATTTGATGGATTTGAGGTCCCACTGAGAAAGGAAAATTCTTCCCACCTTTGATGCCTTTCCCAGGAACAGGGTGATCTTTCCAGTGAGCCTCCCTCCCCACAACAAAGCAGTTATTGGAACAACCTGCATCACGCTAAGTGCCAGGCCTGCTACACAATGGCCTTTGGACTGTGATCATGGCTATGCTCCAGTTGTGGAGGTGATGCAGACATGGGTTCGGAATTTGCTGTGGTACCAGCCATCCAGTGTATCTGCATGATAAACGATCATTCTTTATAACTAAGTAAACTTTTTCTTGTTTTATCTCCCACTATCTTTTAAATTTTATTCATTGAGAAAAGAAGACTTTTTCTCTACTACAGGATTAAAAACTCAGTAGAACTCATAAATTGTTTTGTGCTCAGTTTTAGGTATTAGCAAGCCATGCTGACACTTAAATCAGAAGACAGACTCAGTCAGTGGTTATCTATTTCTCACTTTTCTATTTCTATTTTCTATTTTTCTATTTCTTACTTTTCAGTCTTTGTAAAGAAGAAAGTTTTCTACCTCTCATAGCCAAGACTTGCAGTTAGTCCACCTTCTCTAAAAAAGACTTTTTCTCTAAAAAATACTTTTTTCCATAGCACAGTGGGTTAAGCACACATGCTGCAAAGCACAAAGTACAAGGATCCTGGTTTGAGCCCCCAGCTCCCCACCTGCAGTATGTCGCTTAACAAGTGGTGAAGCAGGTCTGCAGGTGTCTATCTTTTTCTCCTCTTCTTTGTCTTCCCCTCCTCTCTTCCTTTCTCTCTGTCCTATCCAACTACAACAGCTATGAAAACAATAACAACTATAAAAAGCACAACAACAAGGGTAACAAAATGGGAAAAAATCCTCTAGGAGCAATAGATTCGTAGTGCAGGCACCGAGCCCCAGCAATAACCCTGGAGTCAAAAAAAAAAAAAAGGCTCTTTTCAGATACCTATTACAGACAGATAAGAAGCTATATCCTTATGCCAAAAGCTATGTTGTTGGACATTTTTTCTCCCAATAAAGTGATAAACAGACTTCTTTCTCCAACACTATTCTCTTCCATTCAAACTCCACAGCAGAGGTTTTCATCATCACCAAGTGTAAGAAGGGACAGGAGATGAAGTGAGGGGCAGTCAGATGTGCACACTCTGGGCTTGAAGAAAACCAAGGTTTTCTGTTGATGGTGTTTTATAGATTTGCCCGTAGTCTCCAGTTCCTTGATCCATGTGATATGTTTATGTTCTAGATGGTCAGTATAAGCATCTTATCTTGTATAAAAAACCGAGCTCAAGCCTTCTGTCCCCACCTGCAAGAGCAGGGAGAAGCTTCATGAGCAGTGAGTAGTGCTGAAGATATCTTTCTTTCTTTTTTTCTTTCTCTTTCTTTCTCTTTCTTTCTCTCTCTCTCCCCTCCATGATTTTTTAATCAAAGTTGAAAATAAAGCACATCACTGGAAGTTTCCTTGGGACCATAATACTCCCATGTGTTACTGGGGTTAAAACATGAACTACTAGGAAGGAAGGAAGGAAGGAAGGAAGGAAGGAAGGAAGGAAGGAAGGAAGACAAGAGATCACTTTCTCTCCTCTCCTCTCCTCTCCTCTCCCGGATCAACTAGGAATACCAAAGGAGACCACCTGGGACCGAAACAAGACAGGACTAGAATGAACACAGGAACCCACTAAATCACCGGTGAGTACAAACACGTGTGGCTGGTGACAGAGAGGAGAGAGGAGCCTAAGGAGAGATTAAGTGACTGCTAATAGTTCAGCAGTTTATCAGTTGAGACACCACCTCTAGTCTGCTCCACCAACAAGGGGACAGCTGAGGGGAGGAGAGGACTCCCCAGAGACTCACCAAGTGCAACTCTGAGTCTCCATTGCTACTGCCCTCAGAATCTGGAGCAGCGACAGAGAGGGACACCAGGGGACAGAGATCTAACCAAGAAACTCAGAAGACCTAGGTGGTATAGATGAGGGGCTGTGAAAGTCTCTTGGCATAACCACTGGATTATCTCTGCCATACCATGGTTTATCTCTTGCTCAGGAGTCAGTGATTAAGATAAGAAGCCTATTGATAATTTAAAAGCCCTCAGGCTCCCATAGCCTACAGGGAAGAAAAAAAAAGAGACTTTAAAACCACTGAGCTCCAACTCAGGGATTGAAACAACTGTTAACTTCCACCACTGTGAACCCTTTAATTAACTTACTTAGACACAAGTCAATCCAGGCAATAGTGATCAGTAATTTGAAAAGTACTGATAAAGGGAACTCATAACATAATATATAAAATGGTTAAAACAACAAGAAGAAATATTGGAGAATCAAACCAGGACAAGAGTCCAGCTAAAAGTCCTCCAGAGGGTGAAGCACAAAATAACGAGTTCAACATCCAAACATTAGCTAAGTAAATAATAACAGGAGTGAGTAAAGAATTTGAAAAAATTGTAATCAGAAATGCAGGAACAACAAATGAGACTATGGAAGAAAATACTAATTATCTCATGGTTATTAGAGAGCTGAAAGCTGAAATCACTGAGCTAAGAATGCAACTAGCTGAAAAAGCTAAAACAGTATTAGAGCAGGGCAACAAAATAGATGAACTCCAGAAAACAGTAGAGGACAGAGAGAATAGAATCTATGAGGCTGAAGACAGAATTAGCAAGATCGAGGATGAATTAGAGACAACTAAAAAAGAAGTAAGAGATCTCAAAAAGAGATTAAGAGATGCTGAAAACAACAACAGAGTCCTATGGGATGACTTTAAAAGAAACAATATATGCATTATTGGCATACCAGAGGAAGAAAGAGAGGGAGAGGAAGAAAGCATTCTCCAGGCCATAATAGCTGAAAACTTCTCTAGTCTAGACAACATCAAAGACATAAAGATTCAAGAAGCCCAGAGGGTCCCAAACAGAATTAACCCAGACCTTAAGACACCAAGACATATCATACTTAGAATGGAAAGGAATAAGGAAAAAGAAAGGATCCTGAAGGCTGCAAGAGAAAAACAAAGAGTCACCTACAAAGGAAAACCCATAAGATTAGCAGCAGACTTCTCCATACAAACACTACAGGCCAGAAGAGAATGGCAAGATACCTATCAATGAGAAAGGCTTTCAGCCAAGAATACTATATCCTGCTAGACTGTCATTCAGACTAGATGGAGGCATAAAAACCTTCTCAGACAAGCAACAGTTGAAGGAATCAACCATCACCAAGCCTGCCCTGAAAGAAGTTCTGAAAGGTCTATAAACAACCAGACCACCACAAATAGGACATATATCAAAACACTCTAAAACTCTATAAGGGGAGTCGGGCTATAGCACAGCGGGTTAAGCGCAGGTGGCACAAAGCACAAGGACCGGCATAAGGATCCCGGTTCGAACCCTGGCTCCCCACCTGCAGGGGAGTCGCTTCACAGGTGGTGAAGCAGGTCTGCAGGTGTCTATCTTTCTCTCCTCCTCTCTGTCTTCCCCTCCTCTCTCCATTTCTCTCTGTCCTATCCAACAACGACAACAACAATAATAACTACAACAATAAAAAACAACAAGGGCAACAAAAGGGAATAAATAAATAAAATAAATATTAAAAAACTCTATAAGAATGGCGTTAAAATATCTTCAATCTTTGATATCAATAAATGTCAATGGCTTGAATTCACCTATTAAAAGACACAGAGTAGGAAGATGGATCAGAAAACACAACCCAACAATATGCTGTCTACAGGAAACCCACCTAACTCAACAAGACAAACACAGACTTAAAGTGAAAGGATGGAAAACTATACAAGCCAATGGCCCATAAAAAGGGCAGGAACAGCTATTCTCATATCTGATATGATAGGCTTTAAAATAGATAAGATTAAAAAAGATAGGAATGGACACTACTTAATGCTCAGAGGATCAGTCAATCAAGAGGACTTAACTATTATTAACATCTATGCACCCAATGAGAAGCCATCTAAATACATCAAACTTCTACTGAAAGAGCTACAGCAATATATTAATAGCAACACAATCATAGTAGGGGACTTCAACACCCCACTCTCTCAACTTGACAGATTATCCAGGCAGAAAATCAATAAAGACATAAGATATGAAGAGATAGATAAACTAGAACTATTGGACATTTTCAGTGATTCATCCCAAGAAACTGGAATATACATTTTACTCAAATCCACATGGGTCATTCTCAAGGATAGACCATATGTTAGGCCACAAAGACAGCATCAGCCTATTCAAGAGCATTGAAATGATCCCAAATATCTTCTCAGACCACAGTGGAATTAAACTAACACTTAACAACCAACAAAAGATTAGTAACAGTGCCAAAATGTGGAAGCTCAACAGTACACTTCTTAACAACTTCTGGGTCAAAGAGGAAATCAAGGAAGAAATCAAAATGTTTCAAAACTTCAATGAAAATGAAGACACAAGCTATCAAAATATTTGGGACCCAGCTAAAGCAGTCCTAAGAGGGAAGTTCATAGCTATACAAGCACACATTAGGAAACAAGAAAAAGCACAAATAAACAGCCTGATTGCACATCTTAAAGACCTAGAAGAAGAACAACAAAGGAACCCTAAGGCAACAAGAAGGACAGAAATCACTAAAGTTAGGGCAGAAATAAATAACACTGAGAATAGGAAAACCATACAAAAGATCAACGAAAGTAAATGTTGGTTCTTCAAAAGAGTAAACAAAATTGACAAACCTTTAGCCAGACTCACAAAACAAAAAAGGGAGAAGACCCAAATAAATTGGATAGTAAATAAAAGAGGAGATATCACAACAGACACCACAGAAATTCAACATATCATGAGAGGCTTCTATGAACAACTATATGCCACCAAGCTAGAGAACCTGGAAGAAATGGACGATTTCCTAGATACCTACCAACTTCCAAAACTAAGTAAAGAGGAAGTGGATAACATGAACAGGCCCATCAGCTAATGAAATGCAAACAGTTATCAAAAACCTCCCCAAAAATAAAAGTCTTCGACCAGATAGTTTTACAAATGAATTCTACAAAACCTTCAAAGAAGAACTAATACCTCTACTTTTAAAAGTCTTCCAGAAGATTGAAGACACTGGAATACTCCCTGCCAGCTTCTATGAAGCCAACATCACCCTGATACCAAAAGTAGACAGGGACACAACCAAAAAAGAAAAATACAGACCAATATCTCTGATGAACATAGATGTGAAAATATTGAACAAAATTCTAACCAACCAGACACAGCAGTATATCAAAAAGATTGTTCATCATGACCAAGTGGGGTTTATCCCAGGCATGCAACGTTGGTTTAATATACGTAAATCCATCAATGTGATCCACCACATCAACAAAAGCAAGACCAAAAACCACATGGTCATATCAATAGATGCAGAGAAAGCCTTTGACAAAATACAACATCCCTTTATGGTCAAAACACTACAAAAAATGGGAACAGATGGAAAATTCCTCAAGATAGTGGAGTCTATATATAGCAAACCTACAGCCAACATCATACTCAATGGTGAAAAACTGGAAGCATTTCCCCTCAGATCAGGTACTAGACAGGGCTGCCCATTATCACCATTACTATTCAACATAGTGTTGGAAGTTCTTGCCATAGCAATCAGGCAGGAGCAAGGAATTCAAGGGATACAAATTGGAAGAGAAGAAGTCAAACTCTCCTTATTTGCAGATGACATGATAGTATACATGGAAAAACCTAAGGAATCCAGCAAGAAGCTTTTGGAAATCATCAGGCAATACAGTAAGGTGTCAGGCTATAAAATTAACATTCAAAAGTCAGTGGCATTCCTCTATGCAAACACTAAGTTAGAAGAAATTGAAGTCCAGAAATCAATTCCTTTTACTATAGCAACAAAAACAATAAAATATCTAGGAGTAAACCTAACCAAAGAAGTGAAAGTCTTGTATACTGAAAATTATGAGTCACTACTCAAAGAAATTGAAAAAGACACAAAGAAGTGGAAAGATATTCCATGTTCATGGGTTGGAAGAATTAACATCATCAAAATGAATATATTACCCAGAGCCATCTACAAATTTAATGCTATCCCCATCAAGATCCCAAGCACATTTTTTAGGAGAATAGAACAAATGCTACAAATGTTTATCTGGAACCAGAAAAGACCTAGAATTGTCAAAACAATCTTGAGAAAAAAGAACAGAACTGGAGGCATCACACTCCCAGATTTAAAACTGTATTATAGGGCTATTGTCATCAAAACTGCTTGGTACTGGAACATGAATAGACACATTGACCAGTGGAATAGAATTGAGAGCCCAGAAATGAGGCCCCACACCTATGGACATCTAATCTTTGACAAAGGGGCCCAGACTATTACATGGGGAAAGCAAAGTCTCTTCAACAAATGGTGTAGGAAACAATGGGTTGAAACATGCAGAAGAATGAAACTGAATCACTGTATTTCACCAAATACAAAAGTAAATTCCAAGTGGATCAAGGACTTGGATGTTAGGATGTTGTTGTGTGCCACAGAGAAGAGAGAAAGAAGGTCTGGAGCGAAGAGGGAACACAAATCTTTATTTGCACTGGCACCTCAGAGTTGGGTGCTAGAGAAGCAGGTTGGGCCACATGGAGGTAGCGAAAATGGCCGCCTCACGCAGTAACCTTTCCTGCGTCTGAACACTGAAGTGGAGTGCTGGCAAGAGATTGAGGTGTGGAAGAAGAAGGGATTTTATAGGAGTAGCTTTCGCGAGAATGGGAAGGGGGAGGAGTAACCATAGCACTCCAGGATAGGATAATAACTCTCGTGAGAATGGGAAAGGGGAGGAGTAACCAAAACACTCCAAATATCGCAGGGAAATAGACAATGCCCTGAGGGCACAACATGGCGAAACAGGCACTCCGAGAATGTCCCAACTCTTGCAGGAACTAGCAGTAGCCTGAGGGGGCAACATGGCAGATGTGGCTGCATATGCACAATTTCCCAGCATCTCCCCCTTTCCTTTTATCTAATGCCCAGGGCAACAGTGTGTAAAGTCTATGAACTACTCAGGGTCAGTCTATGAAAAACCAGCAACGTGAAGGGAAGTAACCTTCACAGGGAGTAAACTCCTGTAAAATTGTCTAAAGTGTCCAAAGGGTATACCAGCAAGTCCGATTGAAGTCTCAGTCCAAAGTAGACGACTAGGGGGAGAAATAGCAGGGGATGAAACGCTGCATGAGGAAGGCCCGGCTAGCTCAGTCGGTAGAGCATGAGACTCTTAATCTCAGGGTCGTGGGTTCGTGCCCCACGTTGGGTGCCAGATGTTGTTGTGTGCCGTGGAGAAGAGAGAAAGAAGGTCCGGAGGGAAGAGGGAACACAAATCTTTATTTGCGCTGGCACCTCAGAGTTGGGTGCTAGAGAAGCAGGTTGGGCCACGTGGAGGTATCGAAAATGGCCGCCTCACGCAGTAACCTTTCCTGTGTCTGAACACCGAAGTGGAGCACTGGCAAGAGAGCGAAGTGCGGAAGAAGAAGGGCTTTTATAGGAGTAGCTTTCGCGAGAATGGGAAAGGGGAGGAGTAACCATAGCACTCCAGGATAGGATAATAACTCTCGTGAGAATGGGAAGGGGGAGGAGTGACCAAAGCACTCCAAATATGGCGGGGAAATAGACAATGTCCTGAGGGCACAACATGGTGAAACAGGCACTTCGAGAATGTCCCAACTCTCGCGGGAACTAGCAGTAGCCTGAGGGGGCAACATGGCAGATGCGGCTGCATATGCACAATTTCCCAGCATTAGACCACAAACTATCAAATACTTAGAGGAAAATATTGGCAGAACTCTTTTCCGCATAAATTTTAAAGACATTTTCAATGAAACAAATCCAATTACAAAGAAGACTAAGGCAAGTATAAATCTATGGGACTACATCAAATTAAAAAGCTTCTTCTCAGCAAAAGAAACCACTACCCAAACAAAGAGACCCCTCACAGAATGGGAGAAGATCTTTACATGCCATACATCAGATAAGAGTTTAATAACCAACATATATAAAGAGCTTGTCAGACTCAACAACAAGACAACAAATAACCCCATCCAAAAATGAGGGGAGGACATGTACAGAATATTCACCACAGACGACATCCAAAAGGCCGAGAAACACATGAAAAAATGCTCCAAGTCTCTGACTGTCAGAGAAATGCAAATAAAGACAACAATGAGATATCACCTCACTCCTGTGAGAATGTCATACATCAGAAAAGGTAACAGCAGCAAATGCTGGAGAGGGTGTTGGGTCAAAGGAACCATCCTACACTCTGGTGGGAATGTCAGTTGGTCCAACCTCTGTGGAGAACAGTCTGGAGAACTCTCCGAAGGCTAGACATGGACCTACCCTAGGACCCTGCAATTCCTCTCCTGGGGATATATCCTAAGGAACCCAACACATCCATCCAAAAAGATCTGTGTACACATATGTTCTTGGCAGCACAATTTGTGTAATAGCCAAAACCTGGAAGCAACCCAGGTGTCCAACAACAGATGAGTGGCTGAGCAAGTTGTGCTATATATACACAATGGAATACTACTCAGCTGTAAAAAAATGGTGACTTCACCGTTTTCAACCGATCTTGGATGGACCTTGAAAAAATCACGTTATGTGAACTAAGTCAGAAACAGAAGGATGAATATGGGATGATCTCACTCTCAGGCAGAAGTTGAAAAACAAGATCAGAAAAGAAAACACAAGTAGAACCTGAAATGGAATTGGCGTATTGCACCAAAGTAAAAGACTCTGGGGTGGGTGGGTGGGGAGAATACAGGTCCATGAAGGATGATAAATGACATAGTGGGGGTTGTATTGTTAAATGGGAAACTGGGGAATGTTATGCATGTACAAACTATTGTATTTACTGTTGAATGTAAAACATTAATTGCCCAATAAAGAAATAAATTTAAAAAAAACATGAACTACTCCCCCACACCTATGGAAATCTAATCTTTGATAAGGGGGCTCAAAGTATTAAATGGAGAAGGGAGGCTCTCTTCAATAAATGGTGCTGGGAAAACTGGGTTGAAACATGCAGAAGAATGAAACTGAACCACTTTATCTCACCAGAAACAAAAGTCAACTCCAAATGGATCAAGGACCTGGATGTTAGAACAGAAACTTTCAAATACTTAGAAGAAATCATTGGTAGAACACTTTCTCACCTAAGCCTCAAGAATATTTTTGATGGCTCAAACCCAACTGCAAGGAAGACTAAAACAAAAACAAATCAGTGGGATTACATGAAATTGAAAAGCTTCTGCAAAGCCAAAGAAACCGTCACACAAACAAAGAGACCCCTCACAGAATGGGAGAAGATCTTCACATCAAACAAGAGACTAATAATCAAAATATCCAAAGAGCTCACCAAACTTAGCAACAAATAAGCAAATGACCCAATCCAAAAATAGGCAGAAGATATGAACAGAATATTCACTACAGAAGACATCCAAAAGGCTAAGAAACACATGAAAAATTGCTCCAGCTTACTCCCTGAGTGCCAGAGAAATGCAAATAAAGACAACATTGAGATAACACCTCACCCCTGTAAGAATGGCATACATCAAAAAGGACAGCAGCAACAAATGCTGGAGAGGCTGTGGGTACAGAGGAACACTTCTGCACTGCTGGTGTGAATGTAAATTGGTCCACCCTCTGTGGAGAGCAGGTCTGGAGAACTCTCACAAGGCTAGACATGGACCTTCCATATGACCCAGTAATTACTTTCCTAGGGATATACCCCAAGTACTCTATAACACCGAACCAAAAAGATATGTGTACACCTATGTTCATAGCAGCACAATTAGTAATAGCTAAAAACTGGAAGCAACCCAGGTGTCCAACAACAGATGAATGACTGAGAAAGTTGTGGTATATATGCACAATGGAATACTACACAGCTATTAAGAACAATGAACCCACCTTCTCTGACCCATCTTGGATGGAGCTAGAAGGAATTATGTTAAATAAGCTAAGTCATAAAAACAAAGATGAGTATGGGATGATCCCACTCATAAATAGAAGTTGAGAAGGAAGAACAGAAAGGAAAACGCAAAGCAGGATTTGACTGAGTTTGGAGTAGGGCACCAAAGTAAATATCTCTGGGTAGAGGATGAGGGTGGATTTTCAGCTTCACTGGGGGGGGGGGGGACACGATGGGATAGGACACAGTCTTTTGGTGGTAGGAATGGTGTTTATGTACACTCCTATTAACTTGTAGTCATATAAATCACTATTTAATAAATATGAGAGGAGAAAAATTGATTGAATATCTCAAACTTTTTAATGCACAAACCATAGGCTGAGTCTTTGAAATGTTGACTCTCTTAAAAGCTTAGATCAGGTAGAACAGTGGCATTACTCTATAAGACACAGCTATAGGGAGCCAGGCTGTAGCGCAGCGGGTTAAGCGCAGGTGGCGCTAAGCGCAAGGACCAGCATAAGGATCCCGGTTCGAGCCCCCGGTTCCCCACCTGCAGGGAAGTCGCTTCACAGGTGGTGAAGCAGATCTGCAGGTGTCTGTCTTTCTCTCCTCCTCTCTGTCTTCCCCTCTTCTCTCCATTTCTCTCTGTCCTATCCAACAACTACAACAACAATAAAAAGACAATAAGGGCAACAAAAGGGAAGATAAATAAATAAAATTACAAAAAAATATTTTTAAAAAAAGACACAGCTATATACAAATAATGCCAAAGGACATAAATTATGGTGATGTTGTATATGATACAGCAAATCCTAGCAAAGGGATGTTCAAAATTAACCCAACTGCCAAATAATTTGATTACAAGAATAACTATTCTTAAATAGTTATTCTTAAACCTTCTTAAATCCTAAGATAGCAGGAACCTCTTGCTTCCTCTATAGAGCTTATATTCCCCATAATCCTGGAACCTCTAGGGTGGGGCTTACTTTCCTGCATGCATCTCTCAATTAATACCAAATTATATTGCATCTGCTGATCCCAACCTAATCAATGCAACGAGTACCACCTCAGCATACTTCACTTCAGACTGTGTCCAGAGGCATCAGGCATGGAATGTCAATCCTTCAGCCTCATTACTCGGTGAGACCTTTCCTTTCATAGTATTCTCTAATTCCATTTCAGGTAACAAAGTCCCAAAACTTAGATGTAGACCAGGTCCCATGAGATGGGGCATATGTTCACATGTATCTATAAATTAGGGCAAAATATATACCTGAAGGCAAAAGTGCACATAGTCTGCAGTGAGTCAATATATGCAGCAAGCAAGTAGAAAAACCTAAAAAGACACCATAAGTTCATAATGAAATAGTGTCTACTTAGATCTAGATATCCTCCTCATCTACTTCCTATTATACTTCCCTCACTTACTCCAAAGCTAACCTTATCAAAATAAGGACTGCAAAAGCCGAATAAGGGCAAGAGACTGGTATACTTTAATGATGACTCTTTAGTCACTATCAGGCCAACACATCAGCTGGGTCCCTACTCGGGGAGTCCTAAGATTCCCAACAGACATTACGTGCCTAGACCCCGAATAGATCCCTTTCTCCATTGTCACTGGTCATCTCTATCAGGAACAACACAATAGACCCCTTTGTGGGCCCCCATAGGACCTTGCCTTCAATGTGGATCAACAATGGTAGAGAATGTTCCATCCGTGAAGGGAGGCTGGACAACATACTGAGGAGGATGGGTCCTGAAATTGGGGCAGCTTGGAATGTTCCTACTCATGACCACAGAATGTGAGCTCAGATCTATAGGGATGCAGAGGTCACATAGGCTCCTAAACTGAATATGGGCCCCAGATCAGATCAAATTGATGAGGTTTACAGTCAACAATATTTATACACCTTTCCCATATTTGGGAGCTACTCCCTTCCCTGATCCAGCTTTCTGGTTCTTTTGCCAGCCATGACATCATCTCCCCAGACAATAACTTGGATCCACCTGCATATCAGATATTAGGCTCAGGAAAAAAAGAAGAAAAAAACTAGTATAGTCATGGGCTCTTTGGAATATAACTAAAATAGAACTACTAACTATCTACTATCTACTATCTATAAAACGGAGACCCCCAACTCTTCATCTGAACTATTCCAGCCTTTAGGCTCATTGATTAGTCAACAATTTATTTGGCTCTGTATGTTAACTCTCTTTTCAGCCACCAGGTTCCAGATGCTAACATGATGCCAGCCAGACTTCCCTGGGCAGATGACCCCGCCAATGTGTCCTGGAGCCTCGCTTCCCCAGAACCCCACCCCACTAGGGAAAGAGAGAGACAGGCTGGGAGTATGGATCGACCTGCCAACACCCATGTTCAGCAGGGAAGCAATTACAGAAGCCAGACCTTTCACCTTCTGTACCCCATAATGACCCTGGGTCCATGCTCCCAGAGGGTTAAAGTATAGGAAAGCTATCAGGGGAGGGGATGGGATACAGAGTTCTGGTGGTGAAACTTGTGTGGAGTTCTACCCCTCTTATCCTATGCTTTTTGTCAGTGTTTCCTTTTTATAAATAAAAAGTAAAAATAGTGCAAGGACCGGTGTAAGAATTCCTGTTTGAGCCCCTGTCTCCCCACCTGCAGGGGAGTCGCTTCACAGGCGGTGTGGTGAAGCAGGTCTGCAGGTGTTTCTCTTTCTCTCCCCCTCTCTGTCTCCCCTCCTCTCTCGATTTCTCTCTGTCCTCTCCAACAACAACAACAAAAATAATAACCACAACAACGATAAAACAATAAGGGTAATAAAGGGGAAAAAATGGTCTCCAGGAGCAGTGGATTTGTGGTGCAGGCACTGAGCTCTGGCAATAACCCTGGAGGCAAATAACAATAATAATAATAAAATAAAAATAAAGTGTTAATGGTATACAAAAAACAAACAAAAAATCCATGAACTACTAACATGGGAAGGCACGTCCCTGTGATCTTCTTCTAGCATTTGCCCTTCTTCCGTAGCCAGTCAACAGCGTCAGGTTGAGCCTGATGTAAAGTTTTGAGACCTCCTTTGAATCTGGAGAGGTGGCAGTCATTGACTATGTGGGTCATAGTCTGTCTGTAGCCGCAGGGGCAGTTCGGGTCGTCTCTGGCTCCCCAGCAATGGAACATAGTGGTGCACCGGCCATGTAACAACTATCCTTTCCAGTTTCTGGCTGGGTCTCAGAGGTTTACCACTCTTATTGGTCCACTTCTTTCTGGGCTGTCACTAGAACTCAGAGCCTGCACTACAAATCCATCACTCCTGGTGGCCTATTTTCTTTTCTTTTATTTGATAGATCAGAGAAAAATTGAGAGAAAAAGGGGGGACAGAGAGGAAGAAAGATACCTGCAACACTGTTTCACTGCTTGTGAAACCTCCCCCCTGCAGGTGGGGAGCAGGGGCTTAAACCTGGGTCCTTAGACTAAACTGGGTGTGTTACCACCTAGCCCCTCCACTTCTGATCCATAAGAAGTACATATACTATCTTTTGTTCCAGTAAATGCTGGGATGATCCTAAGACCAGTGAGCTGACTCCAAGCCCAGAGTCAGCACATCTACATGTTATACTCCTGAGAAGGGAAATAGACCCTACTCTCTTATGTGCCCTCCCCCCAATTCTTGAGGTTTAGCATTATGTTACCATCTTCAAAAATAGCTGCCATCAGTCCCTTTCCTCCTTTTGCATGCATGTCTACAAATCTACCAAGAAGTAGAATCTACTACTCCATCTTTGTGAATCTGTGCTAGGCTATGGCTTCTTCCTAAATAGCATGCAGTGTGGAATCAACTTTGTGCAAGTCCTTTAAGAGGATTGGCTGCTTCCCCTTCCTCCTTGTTGGCACCCAGCCTCCACACTATGAGGAAGCACAGGCAGCCACGTGGAGAATGGAGCCCTTTGTCCAACAATCCAGCCATCAGCTACCCAGCCCGATGGTCATGTGAGTCAGTCCTATTGGAGTTAATACTGCTTGGACTATAATTATCTCACTGAATCTGGTCCAAATTGTAAAACTGTTCAACTCTCAGTGGTTACTGTTGTTTTAAGACACTATTTTTTTAATTAGGGGATTAATTACTTAAAATAAATAGTAAATACAGTTGTTGACAATGAGAAAATTTTCTCAGTTTTCTGCAAAAAAACCTCCTGCCTTGGTCCTCCCCCACCATCATGCACCAGGACCTAAAAGACCCCCTTCCCCCATAGTCCTTTACTTTGGTGCAATACACCAAACCCATACCAGTTCTGCTTTGTGTTTCCTCTTCTGTTCTTATTTCTCAAATTCTGTCTATGAGTGAGATCACCCATGTTCATTCTTCTCTTTCTGGTTTATCTCGTTTAACATGATTCCTTCTAGGTCCATCCAAGATGAGGTGAAGAAGACACTAGTTTTTGCAGTGCTTTGTTTAGCAGCAATAGGTAACTGCAAAACTTGGTAGGTGCTCCTGCTGGCTCCTTGGAAGCCTTCCCCACTAGGTTTGAGAAAAGGTAGAATCCCTTCTGCCCCATTTGGGTAGGATGGAGGAATCAGCATGGCAACAGGAGATCTCAGAATAAATCAATCTTTCTAGTTTAGCAGTTGAGCATGAGATTTGCATATGTGAAGCCCCCGCCACACAGGCTGTCATGGGAGCTCAATGCCTACAGCATATGCAACTCTGCATTTGTGTTCCAGTGTCCTCTTTTCATTTTGACTCAGGTACTGAGTCAGCAGCAGCAGCAGCTTGTCTCCCTTGTCTGCTGTTGCAGAATGCCACTATGTGGGACAACCCAAAGTACCTCTTCTAGAAGGTGTTCAGACCATCCCCATCCTGTTGCTATAATCTGAACCAGGGGGGAGGAGGTAATTACAAAGGGCTCTCTCCCACAACATCACATCCAGTCTGGAGGAGAGTTGAGATGAACTGGAAAGAACACAAAATGATCAAAATCCCAGCACCCCCACCCCCCACCCCACAGTCCCAATCCAGGGAATAACCACCACTGTTGAGTGCTTATGGCTGAATGGGTGCTAAAATACATGCCTTAATCCCAAACACAAGCCCAAGAAGTAGTTACTATCATGCCTTTTAAATGTCAGAAAAGTAACATGCAGAGACGTTAAGACAGTAATTCTCAAGTCTGACCATCAGAATAACTGGGGAGTTCTTAGAATACACATTACTGGGTGTCATCTCAGACTATCAGAACTAGAACTCATATTGAAGCTTCCCTCCCCCCACCCCCATGAGGGCTTCTTACTCACATAATTCCACTGCTCCAAGCAGACTCCTCCCTGCTCTGCATTTTTTTAAAAAACTTTTAAAAAATTATTTATTTTCCCTTTTGTTGCCCTTGTTGTTTTATTGTTGTTGTTGTTGATGTCATCATTGTTGGATAGGACAGAGAGAAGTGGAGAGAGGAGGGGAAGACAGAGAGGGGGAGAGAAAGGTAGACACTTGTGGTCCAGGAGGTGGCACAGTGGCTAAGGCAATAGACTCTCAAGCATGAGGTCCCGAGTTCGAGCCCTGGCAGCACATGTACCAGAGTGATGGCTGGTTCTTTCTCTCCTCCGATCTTTCTCATGAATAAATAAATAAATAAATTCTTAAAAAATAAAAGATAGACACCTGCAGACCTGCTTCACCACCTGTGAAGCAATTCCCCTGCAGGTGGGGATCTAGGGGCTCAAAACAGAATCCTTACACCGGTCTTTGTGCTTTGCGTCACCTGTACTTAACCTGCTGCACTACTGCCCGACCCCTTACTCTGCACTTTTAAAAAAATGTCAGATAGAGACAGAGAAAAAAACACCAGAGCACTGTTCCATCATTCATGGAGTTTCTCTTGATACCATGCATGGTGGCCCCTCACTTATGGTAAAGTATACATGCTTACAGATAGGTCAGCTACTCCAAATCCATAGAAATCAGTTTAACCAGGTCTTTTTCTTTCTCTCTCTCTTTCTTTATTTTTCTTCTTCCTTTACTAGAGCACTGCTCAGCTCTGGCTTATGGTGGTGTGGGAGATTGAACCTAAGACCTGGCAAGCTCAGGCATGAGAGTCTATTGGCATAATATATTATGCTATCTCCTCTGCTGCTAGAAAGCAGTTTTTTAAAATAAATATTTTATTTATTTTATTCTAATGCGGGAGGAAGAAGGTAGAAATGGATAGATAGATAGATAGATAGATAGATAGATAGATAGATACCAGAGCACTACTCAACTCTGGCTTATGCTGGTGCTAGGGGTTGAACCTGGAACCTAGGAACCTCAGGCATGAAAGTCTTTTGCTTAACCATTATGTAGTCTGCCTGTTTTTGTTTTTTTTTAAAGGTACTTTTTAGTTCTGTCTTATGGTAGTGCCAGGGATTGAACATGGTACCTACAAGGAATCATTATGCCTATTGCATAATGATTGTGGTATCTCCTCAGCCCCTAAAACTCAATTTTTTTTTTGCTTCCATTTTATTCAATAGGACAGAGAGAGGTGGGGGTGGAGAAAGAGAGGAAGAGGTAAAGATAGACATCTGCAGACCTGTTTCTCTGCTTATGAAGCATCCCCCCTACAGGTGGAGAGCTGGGGCTAGAACCTAGATCCTTGCATTGGCTCTTGTGCACAGACTATGTGTGTTTAACCAGATGCAAACTGCCTGGACCCCTAGAACTCAGTTCTTTATGCTCCAAGGTAGTATACTAGTCCAGTGGGAAGTTAGAGCTGGGACTAAGGTAAAGAAATGAAGATAGCTAGGTCAGTGATAAAATGCAAAAAGGCCTTTGTTCTCAGGTGCATTGTCTGCCTGTGAGACCCAGGGCCTTCTCACAATCTATCTGTGCCTAAGACATCCCCTGACCTTCCCAAGTAGTTCCACCCATTGCAAAACAAAAACCGGGGCACAGTTCTTCTTCTCCTCCTCCATCTAAGGTTTTATTTATTTATTTATTACTGAGAAAGATAGGAGGAGAGCGAGAAAGAAACAGACACCACTCTGGAACTCAGGACCTCATACTTGAAAGTCCACTGCTTTATCCACCGTGCCACCTTCTGGACCAAAGGTTGGAGTTTCTTCAGCTTGGACATGCATCAGAGTCACTGGATTGTGCTGGCCCCAACTACTGTCTGTCTCAACAGGTTTGGAGTGGGGTGAGAATCTGCATTTCTAAGTTCTTAAGCCAAGCTGTATATATACTCCAAGATTTGCAATTTTAAGATGGGCAGAGAAGGGGAGCCTGACGGTGGCACACATAGTACTAAGCGCAAGGACCCGGGATTAGAGGCCCTGCTCCCCAACTGCAACAAAGACACTTTGCCAGCGACGAAGCAAGTCTGCAGTTGTCCTTCCTTCCTCCCTCCCTCCCTCCCTCCCTTCCTTCCTTCCTTCCTTCCTTCCTTCCTTCCTTCCTTCCTTCCTTCCTTCCTTCCTTTTTTTTCTCCAGGGTTATTGCTGGGGCTCGGTGCCTGCACCATTAAAGCCACTGCTCCTAGAGGCCATCCCCCCCACCTTTTTCTGTTGCCCTTGTTGTTGTAACCTTGTTGTGGTTACTATTGTTATTGTTGGTGTCGTTCCTTGTTGGGTAGGACTGAGGACAGAGAGAAATGGAGAGAGGAGGGGAAAACAGAGAGGGGAGAGAAAGACAGACACCTACAGACCTGCTTCACTGCCTGTGAAGCGACACCCCTGCAGGTGGGGAGCCGGCGGCTCAAACCTGGATCCTTAACCAGTCCTTGTCCTTTGCACCACGTGCGCTTAACCCGCTGTGCTACCGCCAACCCCCTTTAGGTGTCTTTCTGTCTCCCTCATCTCTCTCGATTTCTCTCTGACCTATCCAATAAAGTGGAAAAAATGGATGCCCGGAGCAGTGAATTTGTAGTGCTTGTACAGAGCCCCAGCGATAAACCTGAAGCAAAAAAAAAAGGGGGGGGTGTGCAGAGGAGGACTGAAGAAATAACTCACTTGGATAGTGTGCTGCTTCAACCATGGGCACAACCCAGGTTGAAGTTTCGCACCCACATTATTAAAAGTAGCTTCAGTGCTGTTATTGCTTTTTCTCTCTCAAGCTTTTTTATATCTTAAAAAAATAAAAAGCCCCAGGCTCCCCACCTGCAGGGGAGTCGCTTCACAGGCAGTAAAGCAGGTCTGCAGGTGTCTATCTTTCTCTCCCCCCTCTCTGTCTTCCCCTCCTCTCTCCATTTCTCTCTGTCCTATACAACAATGAACAACATCAACAATGGTAACAATAATAACCACAAGGAGGCTACAACAACAAGGGCAACAAAAAAAAAGGAGGAAAAAATGGCCTCCAGGAGCAGTGGATTCATGGTGCAGGCACCGAGCCCAGCAATAACCCTGGAGGAAAAAAAAAAAAAGATGCAAGGAGGAACCAGCATCTAGAGCAAAAACAGCTTTCTTCTCCAGATGTGCTAGAGTAATGAGAACACTGGGGATGACCACCCTGTGACCTCATTGCCCTCCTGCACCCAAGAAATCCTCCATGCTAGATGTCCTAAGCTGTTCCTAGTTTCAAGAATGTTGTTTTCACTGGGCTGGCTTCACGGGTGGGTAACAGATGACCCGGGTCTCATGGCTGGGTTGTAGGCAGTATCTCTTTATTCATGCAGGATGCAGCGCAAACTATACCAAGCTAAGTTAAACTAACAACTAACTAAAACGAACAATGTTGTCTTTATATATACTTCCCAAGTAGGGTGTGAACAGGATGTGACGCAGAGAGGGTGGAGAGAAAAGTGACTGGTGAAAATCAGGGTGTGACAAGGAGAGGATCAGGGTGTGACAAGGAGAGGGGGTGGAGCAGGTGAGAATTCTACCACTAAACCACCAATGCCCTGGAGGGAAGGTGGTGCTTTATGTAAATGTAAAAGTGATTTATGTAAATAGACGGCAGTGGTTATGTAAATAGAATACAGTGGTTATGTAAATAGAATACAGTGTTAAGCAGGGGGGATTTAAACCAAATGAAACAGAAGGGGTTTTTAAAAGCAGAATCAGAAGATACCAACACAAGAAGATCTGTCTCCCTCATTCTTGTAAATAAATAAATCTAAAAAAAAAAAGTGGGGCGGGGGAGAGGTGGTATTTCAGGAGGTGGCACAGTGGATAAGGTGTTGGACTCTCTGGCAGGCAAACTATTTCACTTGGATAGTGTTTTTCTTTATCATGTGCATGGCCCAGCCCCATCACACTAAAGGAAGCTTTGGTGTTGTGGTCTCTTTCACTCTTTTTATGCCTTTCTTCCTCTCTGTCTCTATGTAAACAAAACAAAACACACGTTGAACTCTCAAACATGAGGTCCAGAGTTTGATTCCAGGCATCACATGTGCCACAGTGATGCTCTGCTTCTCTTTCTTGCCCTCTCCCTTATTTTCATAAAAATAAGTAATAACAATAAATCGTGGGTCAGGGGAAAGAGCATAATAGTTATGCAAAAAAAGACTTTCATGCCTGAGACTCCAAAATCTCAAGTTCAATCACTTTCCCCACAATAAGCCATAGCTAAACAATGCTCTGTTGAAGAAAAAAAAAAATCTATTACATGCATGATCTCTGACCACTATGAGAAGGGACTCTAAGTTTTTTTTCCCCCCAAATGCCAAGTTCTATCTAGGCCAGCACTAATTGGTGGCTCTGATTTCTGTCCAGTGCATGTTGAGTGCATCCATTTCTGTCTAGGGGTTTCTGGGATGGCAATGTGGTACTTGTCTCTGTTCTTAGCAACTCTAACCTGGAAAAGAAGAATTTGGGTTTTGACTTCCTGGGCTCTTACTACTACCCCAATAAGTAATTGTCCTGAGAGTAGTTGCAGACATTTGGACTAATTAACTAATTAAATTTTATGTGTGTCTTGTTAGGACCTTAAATTCAATCTACTAATTAATGGCAGCTCACATGCAAATAAATGGAGTACACACTCCCTAGACTTTATGGTTTTGTCTTTTTAAACAGCTCTACTATAGTCTATGAGCCAGTACACTGGTCATTTCCCCTCTAATTCTAAAAAAAAAAAAAAAAAATGTATTTCTGATTCATTAAGCACTTGATTGCACTGCTCTTGAGGGATGTTCCTACTAAAAATGAAAACTAGCATCCACTAGGCCTCAGCCTCAGCTCCTCAAGTTCAAATGCCTACACAGCTCTCCAGAATGCTTGCTTAAGGGACCTGTCTTGGGGGCTGGGCAGTAGCACAGCGGGTTAAGCGCACATGGCACAAAGTGCATGGAACAATGTAAGGATCCCGGTTTGAGCTCCCGGCTCCCCACCTGCAGGGAAGTTGCTTCATAGGTGGTGAAGCAGATCTACAGGTGTCTGTCTTTATCTCCTCCTGTCTGTCTTCCCCTCCTCTCTCCATTTCTCTCTGTCCTATCCAACAATGACGATGTCATCAACAACAATAAAAAAGGGGCAACAAAAGGGAAAATAAATAAATATGTACATGCCATACATCAGACAAGAGTTTAATAACCAACATATATAAAGAGCTTGCCAAACTCAACAACAAGATAACAAATAACCCCATCCAAAAATGGGGGGAGGACATGGACAGAATATTCACCACAGAAGAGATCCAAAAGGCCAAGAAACACATGAAAAAATGCTCCAAGTCTCTGATTGTCAGAGAAATGCAAATAAAGACAACAAAAAGATACCACTTTACTCCTGTGAGAATGTCATACATCAGAAAAGGTAGCAGCAGCAAATGCTGGAGAGGGTGTGGGGTCAAAGGAACCCTCCTGCACTGCTGATGGGAATGTAAATTGGTCCAACCTCTGTAGAGAACAGTCTGGAGAACTCTCCAAAGGCTAGACATGGACCTACCCTATGACCCTGCAATTCCTCTCCTGGGGATATATCCTAAGGAACCCAACACACCCATCCAAAAAGATCTGTGTACACATATGTTCTTGGCAGCACAATTTGTAATAGCCAAAACCTGGAAGCAACCCAAGTGTCCAACAACAGATGAGTGTTTGAGCAAGTTGTGGTATATATACACAATGGAATACTACTCAGCTGTAAAAAATGGTGACTTCACCGTTTTCAGGTGATCTTGGATGGACCTTGAAAAAATCATGTTGAGTGAAATAAGTCAGAAACAGAAGGATGAATATGGGATGATCTCACTCTCAGGCAGAAGTTGAAAAACAAGATCAGAAAAGAAAACACAAGTAGAACCTGAAATGGAATTGGCGTACTGCACCAAAGTAAAAGACTCTGGGGTGGGTGGGTGGGGAGAATACAAGTCCAGGAAGGATTCAGAGGACCTATTGGGGGTTGTACTGTTATGTGGGAAACTGGGGAATATTATGCATGTACAAACTATTGTACTTACTGTTGAATGTAAAACATTAATTCCCCAATTAAAAAAAAATAAAACAAAACAAAAAAGGGACCTGTCTTGACCTCTAACACCTTATCTCTTCTTCCCAATCTCACCATTCTTCCCCTCCTACCCTCAATCTCACCATTCTATCTGGGTCTATCATAGTTGGAGGAAAGCACTCAATGTTGACTGTCAGGATATGTCAGCTCACCCTGCTGGCTAGTTGTATTGTCAGAGTCATCGTTTCTCTCAAGTTTTCTCATCTAAATCCAGGGTGGTGGTTTCCCCTGAAGGTAATAGGGAACTTTGCTGAGAAGAAGGATCTAAGCAACAATGGTGATGACCCTTGGGAAGAGGACTGAAAAGATTTCCTTTGGGCTTTGGGAACTGAACATGGGGATGTTGGGCAGATAGGAAGCAGATGGTGATAGGTGGATTGGTTCTGACTAGGTGGAGGAAAGACTCCCAACATTAAAAGGTAGCCATCTAACTTTTGCTAGCATCTACAACTGCTTCCAGCTTCAAGGAGATGCACAACTCCTGGACTACATTCTCTTGATTTGTGAGAATGGGCAGAGGCTGATGAACACCTGTGAGTATGTAAGTTCAAAGAGCTTAGTCTCTAAAACATTGTCACCACAGGAACCCTGGCTGACCCTAGACAGAGAACCTAGGCAACCCTGCAGAGAAAGGAGTCTTCATTCATGTTCTGCACCCTGAAATAACTACAACATGGGAAACAGATCTCAGTGGCCTAGAAGCTTCCTGAGTAGACACTGTTAGGCTGACTGCTTTTGTCAGCAGTAGCTCCACAAAAACTGGTTCTTTTGACCTACTTGAATCTTCTCAGACATAAAGTGGCCAAAACCAAATAGACTCAGGGGTCTCTAGATTCACTAATGGGAGAAAAATTAAAATAAAAAATTTAATTAGTGATTTAATATTGATTTACAAAATTATACGTTAAGGGGTGTAATTATACATTTTTCCCACCAATAGAGTTTTATGTCCCTATTTCCTCCATTGGAAGCTGAATTAATTCTCTCAAGATCACAGATATGGGTTGACTATTATTTTTATAACTATCTAAATTTTTATATATGTGCCCATTTTTCTTTTCTTTTTTTTAAAGATTTTTATTGTTTATTTTCCCTCTTGTTGCCCTTGTTTTTTTATTGTTGTTGTAGTTATTATTGTTGTTGATGTCATTGTTGGACAGGACAGAGAGAAATGGAGAGAGATGGGGAAGACAGAGAGGGGGAGAGAAAGATAGACACCTGCAGACCTGCTTCACCGCCTGTGAAGCGACTCCCCTGCAGGTGGGGAGCCGGGGACTCAAACCGGAATTCTTACGCAGGTCCTGTGCTTCGCGCCACGTGCACTTAACCTGCTGTGCTACCGCCCAACACCCCCTTATTAAAAGATGTTATTTATTTATTAATAAGAGAGAGAGAGAACCAGACATCACTCTGGTACATATGCTGCCAGGGATCAAACTCAGGACTTCATGCTTGAGAACACAATGCTTTATCCACTGCACCACCTCCTGAACCACTATGTGCCCATTTTCCTATGGTCCTGCCTTTTCTTTCTCAGTCACACTACTTATGAGTGTCATTCCCCCCTTTTTTAAAAAGAGTAAGAACCCCAACTTGGCTTTTTAATTTTTTAAATTAATTAATTAATTATTGGATAAAGACAAAAATTGAAAGGGAGGGGTAAAAAAGAAAGGGAAAGAGACAGATAGACACCTGCGACTCTGCTTCACCACTTGTGAAGCTTTCCCCTGCAGGTGGGGACCAGGGGTTTGAACTCAGGCCCTTGGTCCTTGCACACTGTAATATGTGCACTTAACCACGTGTGCCACTGCCTACTTCCCCACCCCCTACCCCCAGTTTTTTTTTTCCAGCTCTGGGGTCACTGTTTCCAAGCTGTTTTTCCACTCTTCTAAAAACTTCAGATGGATGGAGCTGGGCAGTGGCACACCTGGTTAAGTGCACATGACAAGGACCATGCACAAGGACCCAGGTTTAAGCCCCTGTTCCCCGCCTGTAGAGGGAAGCTTCACAAGTGGTAAAGTAAGTACTGTAAGTGTCTTCTCCCTCTCTCCCTCATTATCTTCCTGCCTGTCTCAATTTCTCTCTATCAAATAAAGGTGGGGGGGGGGGACTGGCCTTCAGTAGCAGTGGATTTGATGTGCAGGCACCAAGCCCTAACAATAACCTTGGTGGCAATAAAAAAAAATAAAAACTTTAGATGGAAAGAGAGAGAGGAGAAACACAGCAACAATTTGTCTTGGAATCTCCCTGAACTGGGTTAGACACAGGCTCTTAAATGTGCAAGGTAGGCTCTCTAGCACTGAACCATCTCCCTACTATAACTATAACCTACTACAGCCATCTCCCTACTATAACTAGCTCCTACTATAACATTTCTGCAAAACAGGTGTTATACTTACCCCCACTGCCCACTTCAGAAACAGAGGCTCATCAAACTAATAGCTTACTCAAACTCACAGGTAGAACCAGAGCTGGAACTTGACTTTGAAACTCCCATATTTGCAAACTAGGTCCTCACTCCTGGCTTCTTTTCTAGGTCCAGTACCACCTAGACACCCCTAACTCAGAGAAAGAGTTCAGTCTGTGAAGTAGATGCCTCTCCCCCAACTGTGAGGACTGGAGATTGAGAGGTGGTCAACCACAGCCAACGACACTGCTGGGAGTGGCTTACAGTTCAACCTTGGACCATCCAGGCAGTACTGATGTGTGGTAGAAAAAACAAAATCCTTTTTATTCTCTATTTCTACTGAAATACAATAGTCAGACAATGAGAATGTGTGTTCAAAGATTTGAAACTGATGTTGTTGTCCAAGTGGGAGAGATCAGCAAAGTCCTAGTGTTTATTCAGGAAATCTAAAAAGAGAAGAATTTTTTTTAATAGTGACAGGAAAAAAAAACACCTCAAAACAGGGAGACTGATGACATGAAAGGGGTTTTGTGGACCCTTAGATCAGAAGCAAAAAGAACTTTACAGAGGATGAAGGACATATGGGTTTAATGGTGAGAGGATTCTTTCCAAATCCAGGACTTTCTGAATCTCTGGAAGACTTTCACTGATCATGAGAGTTCTCCTCGCTAGATCTCTTGCCTCAAATTCTGATAGGTCCTCCTCCTTAAGAATTTCCTTTTAACCTCCATTATTGCTCTAGGTATCCCAGCAGAGAGGCAATGGCAGAAAAAAATGGACAGAAAACCAGGGAGGATGATCCAAGTGTGGATAGGTTTGGGAAAGAGTGTTCCCCTAAGGAATTATACTGATGAAATCTAGGCTAGAAAGGTCCAAGTCTGTTTACTTTATTATTCCCCCCACCCCCGAATATGGCTGTAGAGTTAATGTTTATTTTATTGAATACTCTAGTTTTAGGCATGTCAGTAAGTGTCAGTGCTAGGGGCCGGGAGGTGGCGCACCTGGCTGAGTGCACATGTTACAACATGCAAGGACTCAGGTTAGATGCTCTGATCCCTATCTGCAGGGGGAAAACTTTGTGAGTGGTAAAGCAGGGCTACAGGTGTCTCTCTCTCCCCCTACCTCCCCTCTACCATCTTGATTTCTGGCTGTCTCTACTCTGTAAATAAAGATAACAATAATAATAATAAAGTGTTAATATTGCTATTATGGAGAAAGAAAATACAGTTTTGTGGCTACTTTCAGATTTCAAACAGTAGGTCCACTGGCTCTACTGCCACCTTGTGGTCAATTTCCTGAGTGGGCTGCCCCTTCTGCTAGCTGGTAAGAGACCAAGTCTAGGGGGGAATTATGGTTTGTCTCCTGGCAGCAGGATGACTAATTACAATTCTTCTCTCTAAACCTCAGTTTCCACATTAGAGACCAGAATATCTACTTTGGGGGGGCCTATTGTGCTATTCCACTGACTTAATTCATGCTAGTACCTAGCATGTGGTAAATGTTTAATGAACTGTTACTATAAGTCTTACCAGAAAAGAACTTGATATCTTCATGGGATTCTGTTCTCTTCTCTTCATTTCCATCCTGCCTCAAGTGAAGCTATAGACAACATGCCCCTACATTGCTGTGCTGAATCAGAGGCAGAGAAATACTGGCAGGTTGGGAGGGATGTGACAGGCTTAATAAGAAAAATTTAATGAGGATAACGTAGTTTTAAATTTCAAGTAAAGTCCACCAAGTCCAAACATGGGAGAAGTGTCATTGAAAAAAAAAAACAGCCTAAACCACAGGAATTTTAGAAACAGACAGCTCAAGGAGAGCCAATAGGACAATTCTGCATTAATTTTTTTTATTATTTATAAAAAGGAAACATTGACAAAACCATAGGATAAGAGGGGTACAACTCCACACAATTCCCACCACCAGAACTCCGTATCCCATCCCCTCCCCTGATAGCTTTCCTATCCTTTAACCCTCTTGGAGTATGGACCCAAGGTCATTGTAGGGTGCAAAAGGTGGAAGGATTTGATGTGCCTGAACATCAAATCCACTGTTACTGAAGGCCAGTTTCTCCCCCCCCCCCTTTATTTGATAAAACAGAGAGAAATTGAGACAGGCAGGAAGATAAAGAGGGAGAGAGAGAGAAGACACTTGCAGTACTTACTTCACCACTTGTGAAGCTTCCCTCTACAGGTGGGGAACAGAGGCTTAAACCTGGTGGAAGCTTCTGTAATTGCTTCCCCGCTGAACATAGGTACTGACAGGTCGATCCATACTCCCAGCCTGCCTCTCTCTTTCCCTAGTAGAGTGGGGCTCTAGGGAAGTGGAGCTCTAGGACACACTGGTGGGGTTATCTGTCCAGGGAAGTCTGGTTGGCATCATGTTAGCATCTGGAACCTGGTGGCTGAAAAGAGATTTAACATACAAAGCCAAACAAATTGTTGCTCAATCATGAACTTAAAGGCTGGACTAGTACAGATGAAGAGTTGGGGGGGGGGGTTCTCCATTTTGTAGATAGCTAGTAGGCATATTTTAGTTATATTCCAAAGGGCCTATGGCTAAACTAGTTTTTTTTTTTTCCCTGAGCCTGAAATCTGATATACAGGTGGATCTAAGTTATTGTCTGGGGAGATGATGTCATGGCTGGAGAAAAATTTTTCTTTTCTTCCTTCTCTTTTTTTTCTTTCTCTTTTCAGTCTTTCAAGATTTATTCTGTTTATTTCATGAGAAGAGAGAGAAACAGAAAAAGTGAGGAAGATAGGTCAGAGTATCACATCACTCTGGCATGTCAGGGTTTAAACACAGGTTACAAGTCTAATCTTCTATCACTGCACCACATCCTGGCTCACTGCACTAAAACTTTTGATTAACAACCTGGAAGGAGTAGCATACATAACCCATCTTTAAAATATTCATACTCAGGGAGTTGGGTGGTGGCGCACGTGGCGCAAAGCGCACGTGGCGCAAAGCGCAGGGACGGGAGTAAGGATTCCGGTTCGAGCCCCTGGCCCCCCACCTGCAGAGGAGTCGCTTCACGGCGGTGAAGCAGGTCTGCAGGTGTCTATCTTTCTCTCCCCCTCTCTGTCTTCCCCTCCTCTCTCCATTTCTCTCTGTTCTATCCAACAACAAAAGCAACGTCAACAATGGCAATAATAACCGCAACGAGGCTGCAACAACTAGGGCAACAAAAAGGGGGGAAAAATGGCCTCCAGGAGCGGTGGATTCATGGTGCAGGCACCGAGCCAGCAATAACCCTGGAGGAAAAAAAAATATTCATACTCATACAACCTGCTCTTGTAACTTACTACTATAATTCTACCCAGAGGAAATAAGCAGGAATATATAAATATGCTCATTACAATATGATTTGCAGAAGTGGAAACTTAGAAAATAATGTTAACTAAATGTAGTTTATCCACATGTAGCCCTTAAGAGTTTTAAGATTCTTTTTTTAATTGTATTTATATATATATATATATATATATTTATTTATTTATTCCTTTTTATTGCCCTTGTTGTTTTATTGTTGTAGTTCTTATTGTTGTTGTTAGATAAGACAGAGAGAAATGAAGAGAGAAGGTGAAAACAGAGAGGGGAAGAGAAAGATAGACACCTACAGACCTGCTTCACTGCTTGTGAAGCCACTCCCCTGCAGGTGGGGAGCCAGGGGCTCAAACCCGGATCCTTACACCAGTCCTTGTGCTTTGCACCATGTGAGCTTAACCGGCTGCGATATCGCCTGACTCCCAGCCCTTAAGATTTTTAAAGGGAAAATGCTCATAATATAAACTGGAGGTGGGCTGGTGAGAGAGTATAATGGTTTTGCAAGACTTTCATCCCCAAGGCTCCAAGGTCCCAGGTTCAATGCCCAACACCACCATAAGCCAGAGCCTCTCTCGCTGTATCTATCTCTCTTTATCTTGCTCATAAGTGTATATATATATATAAATATGTGTTTACATATGTATATAAGAACAAATAACTCTGGTGTGTGTTGGGGGGAAATCAGGGTTTAAATAAAAATAGAGAGTCATAATATAAAAGGATTTTAATTAATAAAGATATAAAATTAAAAGCCTGCATGTCTAATAAAAGAAATTCAAATTACATAAGGAATAAACTGACAAAACTAAAGAGAAATCGACAAATTCAACACTAGATTTTATTATAATTAAAATATTTTATTTACTTTTTATTTATTTATTTTCCCTTTTGTTGCCCTTGTTGTTTAACATTGTTGTGGTTATAGATGTCGTTGTTGTTGGATAGAACAGAGAGAAATGAAGAGAGGAGGGAAAGACAGAGAGGGGGAGAGAAAGACACCTGCAGACCTGCTTCACTGCCTGTGAAGCGACTCCTCTGCAGGTGGGGTGCCAGGGGCTCGAACCAGGATCCTTACACCAGTCCTTGCGCTTTGCGCCACCTGTATTTACCTTTTAACAGGTGAGATAGAGAGACAGACCAGAACACTGCTTAGCTCTGGCTATGGTGGTGCTGCAGATTGAATCTGGGACATCTGGCATCTCAGGCATGAAAATCTTTTTGCATAACTATTATGCTGTCTCCCAAGTCTACTTTTTATTTTTTGTTTTTAATACTTTAATGGATAGACAGAAATTGAGGGAGATGGGGGAGACAGAAAAAGAAACATTTGCAGCACTGCTTCACAGCTCATGAAGCTTCCCCCTTGCAAGTGGGGACCAGGTACTTGAACCCAGGCCCATGCACTCAACATGTGTACACTCAACCAGGTGTACCACTGCCCAGCTTCAAAATAGAAGTTTTTATTTTTAATTTATTTTTATTTTTTTTTAAAATGGAATCTTTTTTTAAATATTTATTTACTCCCTTTTGTTGCCCTTGTTTTTATTGTTGTAGTTATTTTTTTAAATATTTATTTATTCCCTTTTGTTGCCCTTGTTGTTTTGATGTTGTAATTATTATTGATGTCATTGTTGTTGGACAGGACAGAGAGAAGTGGAGAGAGGAGGGGAAGACAGAGGGGGAGAGAAGCAGGCCTGCTTCGCCGCATATGAAGCGACTCCCCTGCAGGTGGGGAGCCAGGGGGCTCAAAACCTGTTGTAGTTATTATTGTTGTCGTCGTTGTTGAATAGGACAGAGAGAAATGGTGACAGGAGAGGAAGACAGAGAGGGTGACAGACACCTGCAGACCTGCTTCACTGCTTGTGAAGTGACTCCTGTGAAGGTGGGGAGCCGGGGGCTCGAATGGGATCCTTATGCCAGTCCTTGCGCTTCATGCCATCTGCGTTTAACTCTGCGCTTAACTTTCTGCCTGACTCCCTTTTTAATTTTTTAAAAATTTTCTTTATTTATTAGATAGAGACAGCCAGAAATCGAGAGGGAAGGAGGTGATAGAGAGAGAGAGAGAGAGACAGAGACAGAGACCTGCAGCCCTGCTTCACCTCTCATGGAGCTTTCTTTTTTTTCTGATTTTTTTTTATTGGGGAATTAATGTTTTACATTCAACAGTAAGTACAATAGTTTGTACATGCATAACATTCCCCAGTTTCCCATATAACAGTCCTGCATTGGTGGTTCAGTGGTAGAATTCTCATAGAGCTTTCAACCTACAGGAAGGGACCAGGGGCTTGAACCCAGGTCCTTGCGCACTGTAATGTGTGTGCTTAACCAGATGCACCACCACCTGGCCCCTGTTGTTTTTTTAAATTTTTTAAATATTTATTTTCCCTTTTGTTGCCCTTGTTTTTTTTATTGTTGTAGTAGTTATTATTATTATTGATGTTATTTTTAGATAGGACAGAGAGAAATGGAGAGAAGAGGGGAAGACAGAGAGGGAGAGAGAAAGATGGACACCAGCAGACCTGCTTCACCGCCTGTGAAGCAACTCCCCTGCAGGTGGAGAGCCAGGGGCTCGGACCTAGGGCTTGAACCTGGATCCTTGCGCCGGTCCTTGCGCTTTTCACCATGTGTGCTTAACCTGCTTTCCTACTGCTTGGCTCCCTAGGAGTTTTTTTTGTTTTGGTCTACAGTTATTGCTGGGGCTCAGTGCCTGCACTGTGAATCCACTGCTTCTGGAGGCCATCTTTTTATCCATTGTTGCTGCTGCTGCTACTGCTGTTGTTGGATAGGACAGAGAGAAATTGAGGGAGCAGGGGAAGACAGTGAGGAAGAGAGACAGACACCAGCAGACCTGCTCCACAGCTTGTTGTTAAAATTCGGAGGCTCCAGCTAGCCGGGCTAGCTTCACGGGCGGGTAACAGACTCAAGAACACACGGCTGGGCAGGGAAGTGTCGTATGCTTTACATTGGTTTGTTCTAGCCCTCCCCCGCCAAGAGAATTGGATCAGTCCTATTAATTTCGCGGGCCTGCTTGGCCCTGCCCCAAGAAACCCCGAGAGAGGGTTCCTGAGTTCTAGAGGAAGAGAGAGAGGGCCAGAGAGTGCCAGAGTTGGAGAGTTCCTGAGTTCAAGAGTAAGAGAGAGTGCCAGAGAGACAGAGTTCCTGGGTTCCTGAGTTCCAGAGTAAGGGAGAGGGTTCCTGAGTTCGAGAGTGCCAGAGTTCCTGAGTTACTGAGTTCGAGAGTAAGGGAGAGGGTTCCTGAGTTCCAGAGAAAAAGAAAGAGTGCTTGCGCCGCCGCAAAGAGACAGCAGAGTTCTGTTTGGTGATTAGTTTGTCTTAGTTTGTGAATCATTGTTCCTGAATAAAGAAATACAGCTTCCCTGCCCAGCCGTTGTCTCCGCGTCTCTGTTACCCGCCCGTGAAGCAAGCCAGCCCGGCCAGAGCCGTCCGAATTTTAACAACAGGGAAGCTGTATTTCTTTATTCAGGAACAACGATTCATAAACTAAACCAAACTAATCACCAAACAGAACTCTGCTGCCTCTTTCCCCCACCTAACTCTCCAACTCTGGAACTCTCTCAGGGTTCCTTGGGGCGGGGACAAGTGGGCCCGTGAAACTAGCAGGACTGAACCAATTTTCTTGGCAGGGGGAGAGCTAGAACAACCCAATGTAAAGCATATAACAATTCCCCCCTTTTTTTTTTTAACTAAATGACCACAGTATCAGGGGTGTGGGATGAACAGAAGCCTATATCATACAGGCATTTCTAAAAAAGAAACTGGCACGAAGCTCCAAATTTTAACAACAAATGGCGCCCACGTGGACCTTACCTGCTCATCTCTCAGATAATTGAAGACAATTTGGCTACCTATGTACTATGCCTTCTCTTCTGCTTGTGAAGAGATCTCCAAAGGCCTCTGCTCTTTCTTCATGAGACTGTTTTGCTGTTTCTGGAACATTTATCTCTGGACCACTCTGTGGTTTCCACTCGCTTGGGCGCATTCAAAACAGCCAGAGGAGTCGGGAAGAGCCAGCGGGCAAGAGGTGAGGCACGGAGCTGCCTTTTCCACCTGGTGGAACAGCCAGCCAGCCGGCTGCGCCCAGACAACCCCGCGCACCGTGCCCACAGCCCCGCAGCCCCGCAGCCTGCAGCCCGCAGGAGGCCGACGCCAGCACACAGGAGGCCGACGCCAGCACACAGGAGCCCGACGCCAGCACACAAGAGCCCGATGCCACCACACAGGAGCCCAATGCCAACACGCTAGAGCCCGATGCCAACATGCAGGAGCCTGATGCCAACACGCAAGAGCCCGAGGCCAGCCCACAAGAGCCGGCTCTCCACCGCATGGCGCAGGGCACTGGACACGTGATCCCTCCACACTGCTCAGCCACTGCGAGCAGGACAGCAGACATGGCAGGGCCATGGGGCAGGGCCGCGGCAGTCTATCATGGCCGCCACCCCAGGGCACCTCGGCCCGCGCCTTCTACAAGGCTGGCCCGCCCGCCCTCGTGCTATGAATTCTGGAACGATCCCGGACCACCTGGACCCCCGGGCTCCCTGCTGAAACTGGGCACACGAGATCTCCAGCTGCCGGTCCGGTCTGAAGGCAGACAAGCTGGAGTATGCAGAGATTTGTACAGAGATTGCAACCTGCAATTCCTAGAAGTGAAGTTGCCCAAGAGACCACCACTGGACAACGCACCCCCCCAACAACTAAGACAGTACAGATTTAAATTCGTGTTTAAAATGACATGTCTTCGTAACAAAGGTTTCTCTCCTTGTGCATTAATGACCATGTTTATGTGTATGTTTAAAGTTTGGTAAACAGTAACTTTAAGGCTAAATTCTTACTAGTCAAAGTTAAATGAAAAAGATTTTCAACGTAATTCTCATAAATGTTGTTAAAATTCGGAGGCTCCAGCTGGCCGGGCTAGCTTCATGGGCGGATAACAGAGACAACCAGAGACATACGGCTGGGCAGGGAAGCTGTATTTCTTTATTCAGGAGCAACGATTCATAAACTAAGACAAACTAATCACCAAACAGAACTCTGTTGCCTCTTTCCCCCACGACAGCGCCAAGCACTCTCTCTAACTCTGCAACTCTCCAACTCTCGAACTCTGGAACTCTGGAACCCTCTCGGGGTTCCTAGGGGCGGGGCCAAGTGGGCCCGTGAAATTAGCAGGACTGATCCAATTTTCTTGGCGGGGGAGAGCTAGAACAACCCAATGTAAAGCATACAACACATAAAGATAAAATTAACTTACATTTAAAGTCTGAGGTAAAAATTAGTTAACAATCAATATATTTTAACTAAGTTGGTCTAAAGACCTGCGCATACCTAGGGTGTGTCTTCATCTTGAATGGGTATAAAAAAAGGTTAAATAGACTTGTTGATATGTAAAACTCTTGATTACCTTCTCTATTAGAAATGGTAGATTACACAATGGCTATGCTAATTATTCTCATGCCTGAGGTTTTCTTACCTGCGCACACCTAGGGTGTGTCTCCATCTTGAATGGGTGTAACAAAAGGTTAAAAAGACGTTGTTGATATGTAAAAGTCTCAAATTCCTTCTCTATTAGAAACGTTAGATTGCGCTATGATTATGCTAAAGACAAGTTTTGTTTCATAGTAAGTAAATTGCAGCCAGCTGCCTTTGGGACTCTAGACCATTCCCCGCCCCCATACAAATGCCTGTCAAGGCAAGTATGCCCCCCAGAGGCAAGTAATGTTTTTTTTAAGCTGATAAAGTTTTGCCCACAGAGGCAAAAAAAAAAAAAAAAAAAATGGCCCCCTCAGGCCTTCCCTTGGCAGCACACTGGTTCTTGTTTCTTGCTTACATGTTTCTCCATGTTTGTGCCAGTTTCTTTTTTAGAAATGCCTGTATGATATAGGTTTCTGTTCACCCCACACCCCTGATACTGTGGTCATTTAGTTATAAAAAAAAGGGGGGAATTGTTGTATGCTTTACATTGGGTTGTTCTAGCTCTCCCCCTGCCAAGAAAATTGGTTCAGTCCTGCTAGTTTTGCAGGCCCACTTGTCCCCGACCCAAGGAAACCCGAAAGAGTTCCAGAGTTCCGGAGTTCCAGAGTTAGAGAGTGCTTGGCACTGCCGCGGGGGAAAGAGGCAACAGAGTTCTGTTTGGTGATTAGTTTGGTTTAGTTTATGAATCGTTGTTCCTGAATAAAGAAATACAGCTTCCCTTCCCAGCCGTGTGTCCTTGAGTCTCTGTTACCTGCCCGTGAAGCTAGCCCAGCCAGCTGGAGCCTCTGAATTTTAACAACACTTGTGAAGTGACCCTCTTGCAAGCAGGGAGCCAAGGGCTCAAACTGGGGTCCTTGCATTTTGCACTATATGCACTTAACCCAGTGTGCCTGGCCTCTGAAATAGAAGATTTTGATACACCTCTCTCAATAATAGACAAGTGAAGGTGACAAAAACAAAAATATTAAGGTAATCCTGGGGATATATCCTAAGGAACTCAACACACCCATCCAAAAAGATCTGTGTATACCTATGTTCATAGCAGCACAACCTGTAATAGCCAAAACCTGGAAGCAATCCAGGTGTCCAACAACAGATGAGTGGCTGAGCAAGTTGTGGTATATATACATAATGGAACACTACTCAGCTATGAAAAATAGTGATTTCACTATTTTCAGCCCATATTGGATGGAGCTTGAAGAAATCATGTTAAGTGAAATAAGTCAGAAACAGAAGGATGAATATGGGATGCTCTCACTCTCAGGCTGAAGTTGAAAAACAAGACCAGAAGAGAAAACACAAGTAGAACCTGAACTGGAGTCAGTGTATTACACCAAAGTAAAAGGCTCTGGGGTGGGGGCAGGGGGAGAGTACAGGTCCTAGAAAAGGATGACAGAGGACCTAGTGGGGGTTGTATTATTATGTGGAAAACAGAAATGTTGTGCATGTACAAACTATTGTATTTACTGTCAACTGTAAAACATTAATCCCCCAATAAAGAAATTTAAAGAAATAGTAAAGTAAAGCTTTAAATCCACAATTTAGAAGCTTAAAGCCCCGTATGGCATTTACTATAATGGTACTGTATAGCTGTAGAAGACATGTTCTTTTTTAATTTTTATTTTACAAAATTACATGTCAACAGGGGTTTAAATCCACACCAGTCCCACCACCAGAGTTCCTGATCTTCAATCTCCCCACTGCAATCCCCAAGGTTGTAGACATGGACCAGCCATCATCTCTACAACTATCTGTCTACATTTACATATAATTGTCCCCTTTTTGTCCTGATTCTATCCTCTCTTCCCCTCCAAGTCACTCATGACAATATTACTACCTCCGTATGTCCCTTTCCTTTTCCTTCTCTCTCTGTGGTTGCTGATGGAGCCTGACTTCAAAGCCCTCTTATCTTCCTCTCACATCTCCTCCACTAGGAGAAGAATCAAGGTTGTTTTTGGAGTGCAGAAGGTAGAAGTTCTGGCTTCTGTAATTGCTTCTCCACTGAGCATGGGCATTGACAAGTTGATCCATACCCTCAGCCTGTTTCTATCTTTCCCTAGTGGACCAGAGCTCTGGAGATGTGAGGGTCCAGGACACATTGCTGAGGTTGTCTGCCCAGAGAAACTGGGATGCAGTCATGGTAGCATCTGTAACTTGGTGTCTGGAAGGTGGCAGAACATAAGTTGAGACAAAATGGTTAATGAACAGGAACTGAAAAGTAGGATTAGAGCAGATGAAATTAGGGATTTTAGGATAAAAGAAAGCTCAGAAGTCCACTTTAGGCATGTTCCTGGGGGCACACAACTATGGTAGTTTTTGCTTGAACTTGATAGCCTAAAGTTGGATAAGAATATTGGAAGAGGGGAGTCGGGTGGTGGCACAGCGGGTTAAATGCATGGGCATAAGGATCCTGGTCCGAGCCCCTGGCTCCCCACCTGCAGAGGAGTCGCTTCACAAGTGGTGAAGCAGGTCTGCAGGTGTCTATCTTTCTCTCCCCCTCTCTGTCTTCCCCCTCCTCTCTCCATTTCTCTCTGTCCTATCCAACAACAACAACATCAATAACCACAACAATGTTAAACAATAAGGGCAACAAGAGGTAAAATAGATAAATAAATAAATATTTTTTTAAAAATTTTAAAAAAAAAGAATATTGGAAGAGGGAGTCAGTCGGGTGGTAGTGCAGCGGGTTAAGTGCATGTGGCGCAAAGCAGAAGGACCGGAGTAAGGGTCCCGATTCAAGTCCCTGGCTCCCTACCTGCAGGGGAGTCGCTTCACAAGCAGTGAAGCAGGTCTGCAGGTATCTATCTTTCTCTCCCCCTCTCTGTCTTCCCCTCCTCTCTCCATTTCTCTCTGTCCTATCCAACAACAACATCAACAACAATAAGAATTACAACAACAATAAAATAAAAAAGCAAGGGCAACAAAAGGGAAAATAAGTAAATATAAAAAATTTAAAAAAAAGAATATTGGAAGATGTTGTTTTCGCCGGGCTGGCTTCACGGGCAGGTAACAGACGACCCTGGACTCATGGCTGGGTTGTACGTAGTATCTCTTTATTCATACAGGACTCAGTGCAATCTATACCAAGCTAAGCTAAACTAACTACTACAAACAATCTTGTCCTTATAAATATACTAGAACAGTAGGGTGGGAACAGGATGCGACACAGAGAGGGTGGACAGAAAAGGGACTGGTGAAAATCAGGGTATGACAAGGAGAGGGGGCCAAGCAGGCAAGAATTCTACCACTGAACCACCAATGCCCTGGAGGGAGGGTGGTGCTTGTTAACAGAGGTTATGTAAATAGAATACAGTGTTATGTAAATAGAATGCAGGGGGGATTAAACCAGATGAAACAGAAGGGGTTTTTAAAAGCAGAATTAGAAGCATACCAACAGGGAGATATGTTTTTTGTTTTTTCTTTCCCCCAGGGCACTGCTCAGCTCTGGCTCATTTTGGTGCTGGGAACTGAACCTGCGACCTTTGGCTCCTCGGGCATAAAAGTCTTTATGCTTAACTATTATGCTGTCTCCCCAGACATGTTATTTTTAAAAGCTTATGGGGCATTCATAAAATGTGACCATAAGGGGGTCGGGCGGTGGCGCAGTGGGTTAAGCGCACGTGGCGCAAAGCGCAAGGACCGGCGTAAGGATCCCGGTTCGAGCCCCCGGCCCCCCACCTGCAGGGGAGTCGCTTCATGGGCGGTGAAGCAGGTCTGCAGGTGTCTATCTTTCTCTCCCCTCTCTCTGTCTTCCCCTCCTCTCTCCATTTCTCTCTGTCCTATCCAACAACAAAGTAACATCAACAATGGCAATAATAACCGCAATGAGGCTGCAACAACTAGGGCAACAAAAAGGGGGGAAAAATGGCCTCCAGGAGCGGTGGATTCATGGTGAAGGCACCAAGCCCAGCAATAACCCTGGAGGAAGGAAGAAAAAACAAAAAAAACAAAGAAAAAAAAATGTGACCATACACACACAGAAACCAGTACATTCAGCACTTAGTATTAAATTTTTGAAATAAAGGAAGAATGGAGGCTCAGTGCACGACCCAAACTGCCCCTGCGGCTACAGACAGACTATGACCCACATAGTCAACGACTGCCACCTCTCCAGATTCAAAGGAGGTCTCGAAACTTTACATCAGGCTCAACCTGATGCTGTTGACTGGCTACGGAAGAAGGGCAAACGCTAGAAGAAGAACAGGTAAGTTTGTAAGGATACATTCTCCAGATTGAAGGTGGGACAGGGGCTATGTGGTGGCACAACTGGTTAAGTACACACATTATAGTGTGCAAGGACCTAGGTTCAAGCCCCTGGTCCCCACCTGTAGGGGGAAAGTGGTGAAGCAGGGCTGCAGGTGTCTCTCTGTTTCTTTCCATCTCTATTTCCTTTGTCCCCTCTCAATTTATGTCTATATAATTAATAAAATATTTTTTAAAAAGAAAGTGTGCTTAGGGGGTGGGGGAGAAAGTGGGACTGAAAAATGAGCTTTATCAGTCAGCAGAAGCAGCAGGTCCAAGGATCCTTGGAAAAACAAAAACCAAATTCACACTAGCAGAAAGTGATCCAGAGTTCTCTTAACCTTCCATTTACTTCCAGACAGGGATAGTCATGAACATCCAGGGGCCTCACTAACCAATGCCTGTGCTTCAGTTTCCACCTTTAATAGTAGATGGGGGTGGGGGGCAGGGAGGGGGTCTTCAATTACCACCACACTGGGCCATGTCCCCCAGAGAGGAACATGAGATGTCCCAAAAAGGAGCCATCCAGGGCTCGGATGTCAGGCAGTCTCTGTCATCTCAAGACAGATGGGAAGGTCACAGCACTCCCAAGGCTCTGCCAACAGCTAAAGAAACCCTCTGCTCACCTCCTACAGTTGCCCCGACAGAGGCTTGAAGGACCTCACTGACGGAAACAAAGTGGGATCCAGGACTTCTAGGCCTGGTGTACCCACACTGTGTGACTCACCTCACTTAGGAGCTCAGGCCATTTGTCAAAACACAGGTACCACCGGCTTCCTGCTCACACAGCAGGCTCATGTTTAAGAGGGAACTCTAGAGGCATTTGCAACAGTAATTGTCCAATGTTCCTGGATGGTTGAAATACAGTGCTTATTCTAAACCTTCATTTTAGCTGCGTTTCTAAAACCACTTTCCAAGTACAGCCTGACCTGACATAGGGACTCTTCACTACTTTACAGTCCTCTTCCTTGGTAACTGGACTCACAGTGGCAAGGTATGATAGTAAGGGGAGTGCTACTCAGTTCTACTGCTGACCAACACCCCAACAGTGGGATAGAGATGGGGGATGGGCTGATAGATGGGAACAGATGGTATTTTTCATATATTATCTTTTCTTTGGGTGATTGTTTCCTATCCACATCTTTTTAAAAAATCAGATTTTTAAAAAATACTTATTTATTAATGAGAAACATAGGAGGAGAGAAAAGAACCAGGCATCACCCTGGTACATGTGCTGCCAGGGATTGAACTCAGGATCTCATGCTTGAGAGTCTGATGCTTTATTCACTGTGACACCTCCCAGACCACGAAAAATCAGATTTTTATAATGTAAATACATAATGGTGCAAAAAATTTCAACAGCATTGAAATGAAAAGAAAATCCCATTAATCCAACAACTGCTAGCCTACACTCTAAAGACAAACACTGAACCAAATAGAGTGAGTGTGTGAGTGAGTGTGTGTTTGTATGTGTTTGAAGCCTAGAAAGTGTGATCTCCCAATTCTGGGCCACTTTTTCATTCAGCTAGAGAGACAGAGACAGGGAAAGACCACAGCACCAGAGTAGTCCCATATGGCCCCAAAGTTTGAATCTGGGCCCCAGGCATGCTAAGTAAGCTATCTCTCTGGCCTTGATTAGTAGCTTATCAGATACTTCCCAGGCATATGCAAACATAGGGGCACAAAGATATAATTAGCCCTTTTTGCTAAATAATTAAAACTGGCTCCTGTTATACATACTGTCCTACAGCTTGCATTATTTGCTTTCTACAAAGGGTGCATGGGCTTAATGTCAAGTCACTTACTTTTAAAGTACTTTTGATCAGCTTTCATATATTTTAAATATTAAATAGCAGTTAAAGATCTATAAATAAAAACAGAAGCCCCACCCCAACTGCTACTTATTCTCATAAATTCTTTTGACATTTATCTATGTATACATACATACACACACACACACACATATATATATATATACACACACATATATATATATATGTCTACCATACATACATATTATTACAAACAGGATTATTTCTGGGGCTCAGTTCCTGCATCATGAATCCACTGTTCCTGCTGGCCATTTCCCCCCCTTTTCTTCCTTCCTTCCTTTCTTTCTTTTTTTCTTTTTTTTAACCAGAGCACTGCTCAGCTCTAACTTATGGTGGTGAGAGGGGAATTGAACCTGGAACTTTAAAGTCTCAGGCACTGAGAATCTCTTTGCATAACCATTATACTATCTACCCTTGTGCCCCCTTTTTTTATTTGATAGGACAGAAATAAATTGAGAGGGGAGGGGGAGACACAAAGGGAGAGAAAAACCTGCAGTATTGCTTTACCACCTGTGAAGTCTAGCCCCTGTAGGCAGAGACCAAGGGTTCAAACCTCGGTTTTTGTACATGCTAACACATAGCACTTGACTGGGTATATCACCACCTAGCCCTGAATCTTTATACTTTTAAATAAAGTTTCTAGTGCTCTATCAAAGCATATTAGAGGAGTATTTGGCTCTCTTAACTTCCCCTCCCAACCAGCCCTCTCATCATAGTTCACTGTTTTGAATAAACTGATTCTTGCCAGTATAATAATTATGCAAATACTTTAAATGGCAGAACCATGCAATGAATTCTCAGTATGCTTCTCTTCTTTTTCTCCTTCTCTCCCCCCCCTTTTATCCTGAATGATAATACTCATGTTTTCTTTCTATGATTAAATCAGGGTTGGGGAGGTAGCACAGTGGTAACACAAGATTTGTATATAAGAGCTTCCAGGTTCAATCTTTCTCACTATCAACAGTCAGAGTTGAGTGGTGCTCTGGTAACAAAAGGAAAGGAAGGGAAGTCGGGCGGTAGTGCAACGTGGCACAAAGCGCAAGCACTGGCCTAAGGATCCCCACCTGCAGGGGAGCCGCTTCACAAGCAGTGAAGTAGGTCTGCAGGTGTCTCTCTTTCTCTCTACCTCTCTGTCCTCCCCTCCTCTCTCCACTTCTCTCTGTCCTTTCTAACAATGATGACCATCAATAATAACTATAATAACAATAAAAAGCAACAAAAAGGATAACAAAAAGGGAAAATAAATAAATAAATAAATATTTAAAAGGAAAGAAAAAGGAAATGAAAAGAATAAAGTCAAGATCAAATATGACTAAGTCACAATACTCTTCAAATACAATATCCCATATATATTAATTCTATATATAAGCCTACAATTCCAACGTTTTCCCAGTCGCTCTTCCTTCTGGTATCTTCCATCCTTGGCTCTGCTCAGACCAGTGCCTTCTTGGAACTTCCTTTCCTCTAACTGTGTTGGCACACTTTAAAACAATTCATACTTTCAACTTTTAAAACTCTATACCTATTCCTTCTCATCAGTATACTTGTCTCCTCTAATTTTTTTTTTTTTTTTGCCTCCAGGGTTATTGCTGGGACTCTGTGCCTGCATCACAAATCCACTGCTCCTGGAGGCTTTTTTCTTCCCCCTTTTGTTGCCCTTGTTTTATCATTGTTGTGGTTATTATTATTATAGTTGTTATTGATGTCGTTGCTGGATTGGATAGAGAGAAATGGAGAGAGGTGGGGAAGACAGAGAGGGAGAGAAAAAGATAGACACCTGCAGACCTGTTTCACCACTTATGAAGTGACCCCTCTGCAGGTGGGGAGCTGGGGGTTGGAACCGGGATCCTTACACCCGTCCTCATGCTTCGGGCCTTTTGCACTTAACCCGCTGCGCTAACGCCCAGCCCCCATCTCCTCTAATTTTTTTTTTCCTCCAGGGTTATCACTGGGGCTTGATGCCTACACTATGAATCCAGTGCTCCTGGTGGTCATTTTTATTGGATCGGACAAGGAGAAATTGAGAGGGGAGGGAGAGATAGAGAGGGAAAGAGAAATACAGACAACTGTAGACCTGCCTCACTGCTTGTGAAGTGACACCCCTGCAGGTGGGGAACCAGGGGCTCCAACTGGGATCCTTGTGCGAATCCCTGTGCTTTGTACAGTGTGCATTTAAGCTGGTGCACCACCACCCGGTCCCTCCCCTAAATTTTGAGTCATTATAAAAATCAGTTGTGCAGGGTGGAGGGTAGATAGCATAATGGTTATGCAAACAGACTCTCATGCCGGAGGCTCCAAAGTCGCAGGTTCAATCCCCCACACCACCATAAGCCAGAGCTGAACAGTGCTCTAGTTAAAAAAAAAAAAAAAAATCAGTTGTGCATGCTAGCTTGCTTCTCAGTATCTCCAACCATAGGCAGGTACATTTCGACTGCTATCATTAAAATAAATTATTTACTTTTGCCACCAGGGTTTTCATACCTACACTATTTCACAGATCCCAGCAGACAAGTCTTCCCCCTCTTCTTCAGATAGAGGAAGAGACTTGATAGCAACACTCAAGTGTGCTCAAGAAGCTTCTGTTTGTCTAGTGGTGGCTGGGTACTGGAACCCAGTTCCCCCACACAGTGAAGATGTAGGGTGAGTTATCTTCTGGTCCCAGCTGCCACCACTTTAAACTAGTACAACCCCATCTTGCTATCTTTAAAGATTCTGAACATTTGTTATTTTATTTTAATTAATTAATTAATTTTTTTACCAGAGCACAGCTCAGCTCTCTGGATTATGATGGTACAGAGGATTAAACCTGGGACTTTAGAGCCTTAGGCATAAGAGACTCTTTGCATAACTATCATGCTATCTACCCCTGCCAAAGATTCTGAATATTTAAAAGCTATTTTTAATTTATTTTTGGATAAAGATGGAGAGAAATTAAGAGGGGGGGGGGAAGAGAGAGGGAGATAACTACAGCACTGTTATACAGCTCATGAGGCTTCCATGCTGCTGGTGGGGACCAAGGGCTTAAACCCAGGTCCTTGTGCATTGTAATGAGTGTGCTCAACCGCGTGCCACCACCTGGACCCAATTCTGAACATTTTTTTTATCTTTAATGGTACTTGAAAAAAATCTTAGCTATAATTTTAGAGAAATTTTTAGAAGACACAAATACAAATCTATTTTAAATCATTGCACTTAACAGGAAATCTTCTAAGACATTTGATCAAAGCCTAAATAATAGTATTATGTTATTATCATATAATTTTTCAGTTTTGATTTTTTTGCACTGTAATTATCATCATCCTACTCCACCTTTATCATTTAGGTATTTGTTTAAATTTACTGCTTTCTTTTTAAAGAAATGGACATATTCATTTTTACTTCTATTCTGAAAGTTTGTGTAGAATTACAGAATTTTACTTCCTTAAATGTTTGATAGAACTCATCAATAAAGACATCTGAATCTGTAGTTTTTATTTGTAGGAAAAATTTTTGGTAATAAATTTGAGGTAAGGCTATTCACATTTCTATTTCACCTTGTATCAAGATATGTTTTTCAAGGAATTAATTTACCTAATTTATTGTTTTAAAGTTACACATGAAACATGGACAACTTCGCCAACGTGTCCAAGAACCTCACCTCTCCAGAGCCCTCCCCAACTAGGGAAAGACAGAAACAGGCTGGGGGTATGGATCAACTTACTAATGCCCATGACCAGCAGAGAAGCAATTACAGAAACCAGAACTCTTACCATCTGCATCCCAAAAAGAATTTTAGTCCAGACTCCCAGAAAGGGAGAAATGTTAGGGGAAGACAACTAGAAGGCTTTGAATCCCAATTCCATCAGGACCCAGAAGAGAAGAGAAAAAAAGGAAGGCCATTCAGAAGTAATAATAGGTGACGGTGACTTAGGAAGAAAAGATATGACCATAGAAAATATATAGAAAGAGACAATTATACAAATAATAGTAGGGAGTGGGGCAGTAGTGCAACAGGTTAAGCGCATGTGGCGCAAAGCACAAGAACCGGCATAAGGATCCCAGTTCAAGCCCCCAGCTCCCCAGAGTCGCTTTACAAGTGGTGAAGCAGGTCTGTAGGTGTCTATCTTTCTCTCCCCCCCCTCTGTCCTCCCCTCCTCTTTCCACCTCTTCTCTCTGTCCTATCCAACAATGATGACATCAATAAAAACAACAATAATAACTACAATGATCAAACAAGGGCAACAAAAGGGAATAAATAAATATTAAAAAAAAGTAATAATAGTCAACCCATATCTGTCATCACCTTGGGAGAACCACTGCAGTTTCCAATGGAGGGAACAGTGATACAGAACTCTAGTAGTGGGAACAGTGTGGAATTGTACCCAATATCTTGTAATTTTGTAAGTCAATATTAAATTGCTAATAAAAAATGCTCAAAACAAATGCTTGTCAGGAAACTAGAAAGAGTTCTATTTTACTTATTTCATATGAGACATCTTTACAAGAGATAGAAGCCAGAGCACCACTCTGGTATACATGCCACTGGGAATTGAATCAAGTCTCAGGAAAGAAGTACTGTGCTCTCTACCAGCTGAGCTATTCCTTTAGATAAACCCGAATTTTTTATTTTACTACAGCATTGCTCAGCTTTAGTTTATAATAGTATTAGGGACTGAACCTGAGACCTCCAGTGTCTCAGAGATAAAAAGCCTGTTGCACTACTGGTGGTATTTCCTAGCTCTTATTTTCTCAGTATCAGTAAGATCAATAACATCTATCTCATTTCTGGTAAGTATGTTAGTGCCTTTTGGTCCAGTTTCATTGGAGTCTTTTTAAACTTTTTAAAAATATTTATTTATTTATTCCCTTTTGTTGCCCCTGTTTTATTGTTGTAGTTATTATTGTTGCTATTGATGTCATTGTTTAAAAAAGAAAAAGAAAATATAAATGGAAGCTTAATGTAAAAGGATGGAGCAAAATGTTCTATACAGAAAAAAAGAGCAGGAACAGCAATTCTGTTCTCAGATAAAATACACTTTCAGGTAAAAGAAAGTCTAATCAGAGATAGAGAGGGACACTACATAATGGTCAAAAGATCAACCTAACAAGAAGACATAACCATTATAAGTATATATGCTCTAAATCTAAGTGTACCCAAATATATAAAACAAGTACTCACTGAGCTTAAGGGATATACTGATAGTAACAGAGTAATAGTATTTTTTTTTTTTGCCTCCAGGGTTATTGTTGGGGCTCTGTTCCTGCTGCACCAGGAATCCACTGCTCCTGGAGGCTTTTTTTTTTCTTTCTCTTTTTCTTCCCTTTGTTGTTTTATCATTGTGGTGGTTATTATTACTGTTATTGATGTAGTAGTTGTTGGATAGGACAGAGAGAAATGGAGAGAGGAAGGGAAGACAGAGGGGGGAGAGAAAGACACCTGCAGACCTGCTTCACCACTTGCGAAGCGACCCCCTGCAGGTAGGGAGTTGAGGGCTTGAACTGGGATCCTTATATCAGTTCTTCTGCTTCACGCCATGTGTGCTTAATCTGTTGTGCTACCACCCACCCGACCCCCAATAGTAGGAGATCTTAACACACCACTCACTCACAGCAAAAGACTGATATCTGGACAAAAAACCAACAGGGAAATAGCAGTTTTAAAGGAAACCATAGACGAAATGGTCCTTATAGATATATACAGAACTTTCTATCCCAAAAGAAATAAAAACAAATTCTTCTCAAATACACATGATCATTTACAAGGATTAAAGAAACCAAGATCTGGTTCTTTGAAAGGACAAATAAAATAGATAAAATAGAGAAAGCTATGGCAAAATTACTCAGAAAGAAAAAAGGATATATTACAACAGATTCCACTTCACATCTGTGAGAATGGGATTAATCAATAAAACAAAAGAAGTTAAGTGTTGGAAAGGATGCAGAGAGAGAAAATTTACTATACTGCTAGAGGGAATGCACATTGGTGCAGCCATTATGAAGAACAGTATGGAAAATCCTTAAACAAATACAAATGTGTGGGACTATGTGAAAGCTTGGTAGAGCTTAGGGGAGATCTCCCATCCTCGGATGGAGGTCTGGAAAGACAACCCACTTGTTAGCCTCTCTCCTTATAGAGAGGGAAAAGTCTCCCAGACTCAGTTTCTCCTTGTTAGTCTCTCAAGCTCACAAGCCTCTCACACTTAGTTTCCCCTGCTAGTAGCAGGCCAAATGGTTGCCTGCTTTAGGGTTCACTCAAAGTTCACACATCCACTTCACCTTTTGATCATAAAGGAGAACACAGTCTATCATACACCCCCAACACCAGACAGTGAAAAGCCCCAAATCTTATTTCCTTGTGTCCTTTGATATCTGTGATTTACATCACGTTTTGTTTTTCTTTTCTCTACCTCACCTTACTGGTTTAACCAGTAATGAAATGCCTTTGGATAATTAACCTGCCTGCATCATGGAGAATAATCGTTTTGACCTTTATGTATCACATCAATTCTTGTCATACCAGCCTGTGCCGCCCTGTCACAAACGCCAGGGAGCCTGACAGGGTCATCTCCTCTGGACCTGCATTCAGACTTCAAAAAAGCTGGGCAGGAGAACAAAAATAGGTCGACGCATTCTCCCCCCATTATTGCTACAAATAATTATACTGTCATAATTGATTAATAGTGCTTTGGCAGTGCCTGGTGGGAATGGAGAGTCAGAAGCACCCCCTCTCCCTTACTCAGGGGCATATTTGAAAGTTACATTATAAAAGTGGGGAAGGTGGGTCAACATAGACGGACAAAAGAAGTCATGTTATGACCTGCCCCTCATAGAAAGAATGCAGAGATTGAGGCCTCCCAGGTACAAGTTGACGTATTGAAACAAAGAAAGATTAATAGTTAAACTGTACCAGACCTAGATGAGCAGTGGTCCACGACTAGGCAAAGATCTGTATGCCCCCCATAAAAGATTAATGATAGAAATAGCCCTCCACAAAAGTCAAAAACAATTCAGGGTATGACATCCCTTGAGAACAGGGAGATACTAAGTACTGTACCATTCTTTACAGTAAAAGGGGAGTAACATATAGCCTGCCAAAGCCACAAGACTATAATGCTTATTGCTACTTCCTTATGAGCTGGTTGTTTAGACAACCTGAATGTAACCTGAAAAAAGTATAAAAGCTAATGCAGTTTCACTATTAAAATGAGTCCAGATTCACCCTCCAATAGAGTGTGGTGTCTATCTGTTCTCCCTCGCACTGACTCCTGACCCAATGGGGAGGTTGCCTTCAAGACCCCTGACCCTCCTGCTGCTCATCCACTGTGGTGGTCCGCAGCACCAGCCCCCTACCATAGGGGCAAGCTGATCTTTAAGAAACCTGTAATTTCTGACATATGTGAAAAATGTTCGTTTAACTCTCTCTATAAACCTGTACCCATCTCCAAATAAATGAGTGTTCATACCAGAGTACTCCCCAATGCCTCCTTTATGAATCACACAGTCCCTGAGAGCCAGTGAAGGAGGGTCGGTGACTTACCCCATGGCTGGATCCACTCCACGAGTGCCAGCACAAATGAACATACCTTATGATCTTACCCAAATAATGCGGGGCAGCACGCTCCAGGTTCCCCACCTCACTGGCCATTGGGCAAAACACAATGTACAGTAATTCATGGCTTTTTAAAAAAATTTATTTTCTCTTTTGTTGCCCTTGTTGTTTTTCATTGTTGTTGTTGTTACTGATATCATTATTGTTGGACAGGACAGAAAGAAATGGAGAGAAGAGGGGAAGACAGAAGGGGGACAGAAAGACAAGACACCTGCTTCACAGCTTGTGAAGCAATTCCCCTGCAGGTGGGGAGCCAGGGGCTTGAACCAGGATCCTTTCGCTGGTCCTTGGGCTTTGTGCCACGTGCGCTTAATCCGCTGTGCTACCACCTGATTCCCCATGGCTTTTAAGGGGAAAGGAGAGGCATGTGTAGAAAGGTAGCCCCCCTTCCAGAGAAGCCATCCATCATTAGTTCAAGAGGTCAGGGGAACCTGCCCTTCTCTTGACCTAAAGGGAGAGCTGGGGGTCAACCTGCTTGAACCTCATGGAAACAGTGGCCTAGACTTCCTGGGACAATGGGCTCTAGTCTCCAACATAATAACACCAATTCAAAGAGATATATGCAACCTCATGTTTTTAGATAAAGCTTTATTCACAACAGCAAAAATTTGGAAGCAACCAAAATGCCCCTAGACAGATGATTAGATAAAAAAAGTTATGGGGTATATACAATAAAAAGATACTATGTCCTCTGGGATAAAGTGGATGGAATTGGGAGAAGATTGTGCTTACTGAAGCAAGTAAGGAGGCGAAGAACAACTACAGAATGGTTTCACGAATATGTGGAACTGAATATACAACTGTGGGAAAAAAAAGTCAACCTGTATCTAAGACTGTGGAAGAACTATAGTGGTTATCTATGGGATGGTGATGGGGATACTGAACTTTGGTATAGGGAGTGGAAAAAGAGAAGAAAAAAAAAGCCTAGAATTCCAGTTACATAACTCTTGGTTTTTCATTTCATTCTAAAATGGGTGTTTATTTTAAAGATGCTTGAATTTTAACAAACCTCAGTTCCTGTTTCAAATGCTATGTTGTAATTACCAATGATTCATTCATCCATACTCAAGTGTTTGGATGTAAATGAAGGCTAAGCATGATTTCAGTTAATTTTAATGTTTTACCAATAATAACTGCATCATTCTTGCATTATCAAGATGAAATCTTCCTCTGTTGCTAAGTATTTACATTAATATAACAAATCACTTTTCTTTAGTTATTACTTACATTATCTTTTTCTATTTATCTTTGAAGATCTAATTACCCCCTTTCCAATAATTTTAGGTTTAGATTTTTAGATATCAAAAGAGGGTTATCGTGGCAATCCAGGAAGTGGTATTGTGGATAAAGTGGACTTTCAAGCATGAGGTCCCAAGTTTGATCCCCACCACTGCATGTACCAGAGTGATGTTTGGTTCTCTTTCTCTCTCTTCCTATCTCTCTAATAAAAATATTATAAAATGTGAAAGGATGTAAATATATTTATTTACATATATACTTTTTTCCTTCACACTTATTATGGATTGTATAAAAATAGCTTTCTTTTTTTTAAATTTCCTTTTGTTGCCCTTGTTTTTATTGTTGTTGTATAGTTATGATTGTTATTGATGTCAATGGAGAAAGGAGGAGAAGACAGAGAGGGGAGAGAAAGACAGACACCTGCAGACCTGCTTCACCACCTGTGAAGTGACTCCCCTGCAGGTGGGGAGCTGGAGGCTTGCTTGAACCCGGATCCTCTCACCAGCCCTTGAACTTTGCACCATGTATGTTTAACCCGCTGTGCTACCACCCGACTCCCAAAAATGGCTTTCATGACCTAAAAAGACACCATAAAGTTCCTAATGAAATAGTTTCTACATATACCTAGATACCCTTCTCATCCACTTCCTATTATACTTCCTTCAGTCACTCCAAAACTAACCTTATCAAAGTAAGGACTACAAAAGCTGAGTAAGGGCAAGAGACTGGCATACTTTAATGATGACTCTTTAGTCAGTATCAGGCCATCCCATCATCTGGAGCCCTAGTCGGGGAATCCTGGGATTCCCCCACAGACATGATGGGCCTAGACCTCGAATAAATCCTTCTCTTTATTGTCACTGGTCATCTGCATCAGCAACAACATAATGGACCCCCATAGGACCCAGCCCTCAATGTGGATCAACACGGCAGAGAATGTTCCATGCTCCGAAGGGAGGCTGGATAACATACTGTTATCTACCACCTGAGGAAGATGGGTCCTGAAATTGGGGCACCTTGGAATGTTCCTACTCATGACCACAGAATGCAAGCTCAGGACCTACAGGGATGCAGAGGTTACATAGGCTACTGTGCTGAATATGGGCCCCAGATCAAATCGATGGGGTTTACAGTCAGTAATATTTATATATGTTTCCCATATTTAGGAGCTACTCTCTTCCCTGATTCAGCTTTCTAGCTCTTTTTCCAGCCATGACATCATCTCTCCAGACATTAACTTAGGTCCACCTGAATACCAAGATGTAAGGCTTAGGAAAAAACTAGTCTAGTTATGGGCTCTTTGGAATTTAACTAAAATAGGTCCAAGAATCACTATCTTCAAAACGGAAACCCCAGAGAGTCGGGCGGTAGCACAGTGGGTTAAGCGCACGTGGCGCAAAGCACAAAATACCTGGCAGAGGGGGTCGGGCGGTGGCTCAGGAACCCACGTAAGGATCCCGGTTCAAGCCCGGCTCCCCACCTGCAGGGGAGTCTGCCTCACAGGTGGTGAAGCAGGTCTGCAAGTATCTATCTTTCTCTCCCCCCTCTGTCTTCCCCTCCTCTCTCCATTTCTCTCTGTCCTATCCAACAACGAACAACATCAACAATGGCAATAATGATAACCACAACGAGGCCACAACAACAAGGGCAACAAAAAGGGGGGTAAAATGGCCTCCAGGAGCGGTGGATTCATGGTGCAGGCACCGAGCCCAGCAATAACCCTGGAGGAAAAAATAAATAAATGAAATAAATAAAAATAAAAAAAATAAAAAACCCAGTGGAAGGATCCCGGTTTGAGACCCCGGCTCCCCACCTGCAGGGGAGTCGCTTCACAGGTGGTGAAGCAGGTCTGCAGGTGTCTATCTTTCTCTCTCCCTTTATGTCTTCCACTCCTCTCTCCATTTCTCTCTGTCCTATCCAACAACGACTACAAGAATAAAGCAACAAGGGCAACAAAAGGGAATAAATAAAATAAATAACGAAAAAAAGAGACCCCAACTCTTCATCTGAACTAGTCCAACTTTTAGGTTCATAATTAGTCAACATTTATTTGGCTTTATATGTTAACTTTTTTTTCAGCCACCAGGTTCCAGATGCTGCCATGATGACAGCCAGACTTCCCTGGGCAGACAACTCCACCAATATGTCCTGGAGCCCGGCTTCCCTAGAGCCCCGCCCTACTAGGAAAAGAGAGAGACAGGCTGGGAGTATGGATCAACCTGCCAACACCCATATTCAGCGGGGAAGCAATTACAGAAGCCAGACCTTCCACCTTCTTGTACCCCATAATGACCCTGGGTCCATGCTCCCAGAGGGTTAAAGAATAGGAAAGCTATCAGGGGAGGGGATGGGATACGGAGTTCTGGTGGTGAGAATTGTGTGGAATTGTACCCCTCTTATCCTATGGTTTTGTCAGTGTTTCCTTTTTATAAATAATAAAAAAAAATTTTAATGGCTTTCATAAAATCTCCTTAAGAGTTTTTCTTTTTAGGGCTGGGGAGATAGATTGATGACTGAGGCTCTGAGGTCTCAGCTTCAATCCCCAGCACCACCAAAAGCCAAAGTTGAACAGTGCTTTTTCTTCTATCTGTATTTAAAAAAGAATTTTTTTTTCTAAAAAGGAATGATTGCCTTATTAAATTAACATTTTTCAAAATCAACCCATCAAGTCATTCCTAGTTAAAACCATGTGACTCCAGAGGCAGTACAATGTGTAGAATGTCAGACTTGGATATGTGGGTTCTGAGTTGATCCTTGGCATCACATGTACTAGAGTGACACCCTAGATCTTGCTCTCATAAATGAATCAATAATAAAAAAAAACCAGATTAATATATACTTCAAGGATATTTTCCTAATTTGCTTTTCAAAATATAGGTAACAATGACATTTCTCAAATTAGCAAGCAAAAATATTTAATTTTTTTAAAAACTATTTTTAATTTATTTATTAGAAAGGTAGGAGGAAAAACAGAAGGAACCAGACATCACTCTGGTACATGTGCTGATGGGGACTGAACTCAGGACTGCATGTTTGGGAGTCCAATGCTTTATCCACTGTGCCACCTCCCAGACCACAATAGATTTAATATTTAGTGTAAAGTTAGTTTAGCATATTTTTAAAATTTATTTTAAAAAATTTATATAGTTTTAAAAATATTGCTATTTATTTATTATTGGATAGAGACAGAAAGAAATTGGGGGGGAGATATAGAGGGAGAGAGACAAGAGAGATATACATGCAGCCTGTTTCATCATTTGTGAAGCTTTCCCCCTCCCTGCAGGTAGGGACCACCAGGGGCTAAAACCTGGGTCCTTGCACACTGTAATGTGAGCACTTAACCAGATGCACAACCGCTTGGCAGCTCATTTTTGAATTTTAAACACCAAATGCAAAGTGTTTTGTCTAGTAACAAACTATAACATAATTCAGTGAAATGAAATGAGTACCTCTGCGAATGGCTTTTGCTTCTAATGTTTTTTTTTTTAATGTTTTTCAAGTTTATTTATTTAATGAGAGAGACCAGAGCACAAATTCTTCTATGATAGATGAGAAGCCAAGGAAGGAACTTGGCCATGTGCATCAAGTCCAGCATCCTACCTACTTTGCTATCTGTCTAGTCTCACAATTTTTCCGTAAGAAAAATAAAATAAAAGTCATATTTCATTTCAGTATCTTACTTAAAAATATAGACAAATATTTTTGTGTGGAACAAATTCACATAAACACTTCAAAACATAACATGGCATGTATTATTTTTCATAGGTCACTAAACATGTAAAGACTACTTTGTTAATATAATAAAAATCATAAGAAAATCAGCATAATACTTTATTTTATAAGTTTGGCCAACAGCACAAAAATCCAGCAACACTTTAAACATGTAAAAAATCCAGATGCTAAGTAGTACCAGGGATTTGTAAATTATATATAATTAATAATGAATACACATTTACGGTAATGAAAAGCTAGCAAAATGAAGGTACTTGGCTTCTGAACATATAATACAAACACACACACACACACAAAAACCAATATAATTTATCTTTACAAAAATTACAGCCAAGCAATAAAAAAGATGTTAATCATGAAGTTGGTTAATACATGTTTCCTACATACATCTCATATACTGAAATGCTACATCTTATACCCTGAAATGCCTTGTGAAGAGAGCCAAGCAGAATAAATTCAGGCTCATCACTGAGGTTAAGAAATATTTCAGAAGAATTTAATGCTTATATGTACTATATGCAATTAAAAATTTCTGTACAGCAATTCCTATATCATAATAATTCATTCTACTATACATCTGAGAAGCTGAGTCATCTTTGTGGCAGTAAAAAATTTCTGACCAGTATCAAAATTTTGGTAAAACACAAATTGAAGGCATTTTCTAGTATATGCCAACATTACTAGGGCATCAATGAATATGAGAGAAAAATCTTAGATTTCATACTGTTTTCTGCTGAGCTTTATCAAATCAAACAGCTCGACTATAAGGCAAGAAACCCCCCCCCCACCAAAAAAACATTAGTGGGTCTTACCACAGAAAGATAGGTATTCTATCTTAGGAAAAAAGTTCCTACATAGGGACCAAGAGATCTGAAATAACATTGAAACAAAAAATGAATAAATTACCTAACATCTTGACATTTAGTCACTGGTTCAGAAGTCTGACAACTTGTTGGTAAAAAACTTTTTGGAAACAGCACCAGCTCCCCAAGCCTCAAATAATAACATTTAATCTTCACTAAAATACATCCTTTTTGTGTTATATTAACAAAGCTAAAGTAAAATGAAAGAAAGTTGAGGCTAGTGAATTTATATTTCTGTTTACTGGGTCAGCAACTTAATTTCTTTCTTTTTTACTTGTGCTTCTGTTTTGGGGCACTTTGATTGAAGAGAAATTCATTTCACAGGATTACATCTTGCTAAAGCATTCCTTAGCATTGGTCCAAACTTGTATCCCCTTGAAAAAAAAAAAAGAGTAAATGAAAAGGGAATATATAAATATGAAAAAAAATGGATTGAATGTCTCAAACTTTTTGATGCATAGACAGCTCTGAGTGTATGTTCCTTCAATCTAAGCACTTAAGACTACAAATTGCTGGGGCCCTAATCATGGAGTCCTGAGACTCCCAAACAGACCTGATGGGCCTAGAACTCAAATAAATCCCTCTCTCCAATGTTACCGGTCATCTCTATCAGGAACAAAAGAAAATAGACCCCTTTGTGGGCCGCCATAGGACCTTGCCCTCAACCTGGATCAACAATGTTCCATCCTCCAAAGGGAGGCTGGACAACATACTCTAAGCTATACCTGAGGAAGATGGGTCAATACTGGGGCAGCATGGAATGTTCTTACTCATGACCATAGAATGTGAGCTCAGATCTAGAGGGATGTAGAGGTCACACAGGCTCCTAAGCTAATTACGGGCCCCAATTCACATCAAATTGATGGGGTTTACAGTCAACAATATTTATACACCTTTCCCATAATAGGGAGCTACTCTCTTCCCTGATCCAGTTTTCTGGTCCTTTTCCCAGCCATGACATCATTTCCCCAGACAATAATTAGGATTCACTTGCATATTAGATTTCAGGCTCAGACAAAAAAAAAAAAAAAAAAAAAACTAGTGTAGCCACAGGCCCTTTGAAATATAACTAAAATATGCCTACTAGCTATCTACAAAATGGAGGAACCCCCAACACTTCATCTGCACTATCTCAGCCTTTAGGTCCATGATTGGTCAACAATTTGTTTGGCTTTGTATATTAACTCTCTTTTCAACCACCAGGTTCCAGATGCTAACAGGATGCGCCAAGGCTTCCCTGGACAGACAGCAGACAACCCCACCAATATGTCCTGGAGCTCTGCTTCCCCAGAGCCCTTCCCCACTAGGGAAAGACAGAGACAGGCTGGGAGTATGGATCAACCTGTCAGCGCCTATGTTCAGCGGGGAAGCAATTACAGAAGCCAGACCTTCAACCTTGTGCATCCCACAAAGATCTTGTGTCCATACTCCCAGAGGATTAAGGAGTAGGAAAGCTATCAGTGGAGGAGTTGGTATACGGAGGTCTGGTTATGGGAATTGTGCGAAGCTGTACCCCTCTTATCCTATGGTTTTGTCAATGCTTCCTTTATATAAATAAATTTTTTTTTAAAAAAAGGCTGCAAATTAATAATGATTGAATTTTTTTTTAAAGAAAGAAATGACATCTTTATTGTGTTTCTATTTTCCTTTTTTTTTTTTTTTAACCTCCAGGGTTACTGCTGGGGCTCAGTGCCTGCACTACAAATGCACTGCTCCTGGAGGCTATTTTTTCCCTTTTGTTGACCTTGTTGTTTATCGTCATAGTTGTCATTATTGCTGTTGTTGCTCTCATTGTTGGATAGGACAGAGAGATGTCAAACAGGAGGGGAAGACAGAGATGGGAAGAGATAGATAGACACCTACAGACCTGCTTCACCTCTGTGAAGTGACCCATCTGCAGGTGGGGAGCCAGGGGCTCAAACAGGGATCCCTGCGCCAGTCCTTGCACTTTGCACCATGTGCGCTTAACCTACTATGCTATCGCCTGGCCCCCTATCAGAATGAATTTTACCAGTGAGCTCAAATTGTTCATACATTTCTAATAATGACTTGTTCTTTGATACATTAAATCTCCTAAAAGCTTAGACCAGGGAGAACAGAAGCAACTGGTGGCATTACTTTATAAGATACAGCTATCTGTGGTCCGGGAGGTGGCGCAGTGGCTAAGGCACTAGACTCTCAAGCATGAGGTCCCGAGTTCGATCCCCGGCAGCACATGTACCAGAGTGATGGCTGGTTCTTTCTCTCTCCTCCTATCTTTCTCATGAATAAATAAATAAATAATTAAAAAAAAACCAGCTATCTGTAAATATCATTAAAGGACATAAATTACGGTGAGGTCTTGTATGATATAGCAAATCCTAACAATGAAATTTTTGAAGTTAACCCAATTGCCAAATAACTTGGTTATAGCAATAACTATCTCTTGTGTTCTTAAATCCTAAGATAGCAGGAATACTCCCCCTTCTCTATAAGGCCTATATTTCTCCCAGTCCTGGAACCTCTAGGATGGGGCTCACTTTCCTGCATACTTCTCTCAATTCAAACCAACTGATACTGCTTCTGCTGATCCCAGCCTAATCAATGCAACCAGTACCACTTCAGCATATTTCACTTCGAACTGTGTCCAGAGACAGAATTCCGTATCTCATCCCCTCTCTTGAAAGCTTTCCTATTCTTTATTCCTTTGGGAGTATGGACCCAGGATCATTATGAGGTGCAGAAGGTGGAAAGTCTGGCTTCTGTAATTGCTTTCCCACTGAACATGGGCGTTGGCATGTCGATCCATACTCTTAGCATGTCTCTATCTTTCCCTAGTGGGGCAGGGGCCTGGGGAGATATAGAGCTCCAGGACACATTGGTGGGATCATCTGCCCAGGGAAGCCAGGTTAGCATCTGAAACCTGGTGGCTGAAAAGGAGTTAACATATAAAGCAGAACAAATTGTTGACTGACTAATCATGAACCTAAAGGCAAGAATATTGCAGATAAAGATTTGGGGTCTCCGTTTTGGAAAAAGCTAGTAAAGGTCTATTTTAGGTATATTCCAAGGGACCCATGACTTTATAGTGTTTGCTTAAGCCTGACATCTAATATGCAGGTGGACCCAAGGTATTGGCTGGGGAGATGGTGTCATAGTTGTAAAAAGGAGTAGAAAGCTGGATCAGGGAAGAGAGTAGCTCCCAAATATGGGAAGTGTATAAATATTGTTAACTGTAAGCCCCATCGATTTGATTTGGGGCCCATATTCAGCGCAGGAACGTATGTAACCTTTGCATCCCAAGAGGTCTGAGCTCGAATTCTGTGGTCACAACTAGGAACATTCCAAGCTGCACTAATTTCAGGACCCATCTTCCTTGGGTGGAAGGTAGAGTATGTTACCCAACCTCCCTTTAGAGAATCTAAAAGTCTCTAACATTTTTGATCCACCTTGAGGGCAAGGTCCTATAGGGGCCCACAAAGGGGTCCATTATGTTGTTCCTGATGGAGATGACCAGCAACAATGGAGAGAGGGATCTGTTAGAGGTCTAGGCCCATGATGTCTATGTGGGAATCCCAGGGCCCCAAGTGATGGGATGGCCTGGTAATGACTAAAGAGTCATCATTAAAGTATGCTAGTCTCTCACCCTTATTCAGCTTTTGTAGTCCTTACTTTCTCTGTCAAGGTTAGCTTTAGAGTGACTGAGGGAAGTGTAATAGGAAGTAGGTGAGGAGGGTATCTAGCTAGGTCTTAAGTAGAAACTATTTCTTTAGGTACTTCATGGTGTCTTCTTAGGTCTTTCTACTTGCTTGCTGCATTTATTGACTCACTGCAGACTATTGTACACTTTTCCTTTAAGGTATATATTTTCACCTAACTTATGGATACATGTACATATGCCCTACCTCATGGGCCTTGGTCTATATCTAGGTTTTGAGACTTTGTTAGGAAGTGCACCAGCTGAAATTGAATTAAGGAGTCCTATGAACTAGGAAAGGTCTCACCAGAGTAATGAAGGTGAAGGGTTGACATTCTACATCTGATGTCTCTGGACACAGTTCGAAGTGAAATATGCTGAATATGGGAGCTGTGTGGAATTATAACCCTCTTATCTATGGTCTTGTCAATATTTCTATTTTATAAATAAAAATTATATAAATAAAAAAAATATCTTTACTCTTGAATGCTACTGCTAGTTTAAGTAAAAGCATACAGGAAAGTGATAGCTCTTAGCCATAATACACACATTGTGGCTAAATTAAAGCATTAATGTTTATACAAATGAGATTTAAAAAATATTTATTCCCTTTTGTTGCCCTTATCGTTTTATTGTTGTAGTTATTACTGTTGTTGTTATTGATGTTGTCGTTGTTGGGATAGGACAGAGAGAAATGGAGAGAGGAGGGGAAGACAGAGAGGGTGAGAGACAGACACCTGCAAATCTGCTTCACCGCCTGTGAAGTGATTCCCTTGCAGGTGGGGAGCCGTGGGCTTGAACTGGGATCCTTATGTCAATCCTTGCGCTCTGCGCCACCTACACTTAACCACCTGTGCTTAACCCGCTGCACTACTGCCCGACTCCCACAAATGAGATTTTTACCCTCTAAGAAAATATTCACAAATATGGGACCATCTTACTTAATGTGAAATAATACACACTGTGAAGTGTTTGACAAATATGAAGTGCAGCAGTAACTGGTAGATCACGGGTATGAAAGAGAGATAGGAAATATTTTATGTTTTGTTCTTATAACAGCCTGTTCAAGACTACTATCAATGTCAAAATGCTTGTTTTAATCAGAAAAAACTTCAATATTCAAGGCACTGTGGATATCAATTACAATTTACTCTGACAATGAACCACACTATAATTTCATTTTCCCAAAAGAAAACTTGAGCTATTATCTAAATAAACTATCTACATACATATCATTATTGGGAAGAGCACTTTACTGTCCTCTGCAAGAATACATATAGTTAAAGTAATGCTATTGGTATACATTTTCAAATAAAGGTTTTTTAAAAATTGGAATTGAATGGGGACTATATGATTAGAATTTGGTTATAATATTTTTTTAGAAAATTAAGTGGAGAAATTAGGAATCATTCCAGAGGTGGATGATGGGTTTTAAAAATGAAAATGAGGTGACAGCACACCCAGTTGAACACACACATTACCAAGCACAAGGACCCAAGGGAAGCTTCACAAATGGTGAAACAGTATAGCAGTGCTCCCTCCCTCTCTCTTCTTCACTACCGAACCCTACCCTTTCTCAATTTCTGTTTAATAAAAAAATATACTTTAAATATTAAAAAGATAAAAATGAAAATAATACATTCTTTAATCTAAGTAAGAACAAAATTGTTTTCAGGGAAATCTATGAGTACTTCTGAACACACTTAACTGCACTGAAGCCCAAACATACCTTTTTACACATACTGATCTGCATGACTGCGTAACTTATCAGGGCCTCCTTTAAATCATGGTTCTTCTGTTCTTTAAAGCGTTCAATATCAGCCCATGCATTTTTCAGAAATTCCCTGAAATAAAAGGTAGTAATTATCATTCTCATTAAAATTAAGTAAACTATATTATTTTTTTTTTTTCTCCAGGGTTATTACTGGGACTTGGTGCCTGAACCATGAATCCACTACTCCTGGAGGCTTCCCCCCCCCCTTTTGTTGCCCTGGTTGTTTTATCGTGGTTATTGTTACTGTTGTTATTGCTGTCATTGTTGTTGGATAATAGAGAGAAATGGAGAAGATGGGGAACACAGAGAGGGAGAGAAAGATAGACACCTGCAGACCTGCTTCACCACTTGTGAAGCCCCACCCCTACCACCAGAGGAGGGCTGGGGGCTTGAACTGGGATCCTTATGCCAGTCCTTGAGCTTAGTGTCATATGCATTTAACTCATTGTGCTACCTCCTGGCCCCCGTAAACTATATTCTATGACTTCAAATAACCAGCTCGCATTTGAGAACTTCTGTCTATATAAAAGAAGCTGTCATTGCTTGGATACTTCTACTGTTTATTTTCTCTAAAAAAAAAAAAACAAAACCAAAAAGTATTTATTAATGAGAGAGATAAAAACCATCATCACTCTGGCTTATGCAAGGTTGGAGACAGAACTCAGAACCACCACCTACGCACAGATCTTTTTTTTCTTTGCCTAAGAATTATAGTGGGTAAAAAAGTCATATATATATATATATATATATATATATATGTACATTTTAATAATTTATAGTTGTCAAGAATTCCAACTTCAAATTATTTCTATAAATAATGCTAATGTGCCTGGGGAGACAACATAATGGTTATGCAAACAACTTGCATACCTGAAGGGCTGAGCTCCTTGATTTTCATAAAATTAAGTGGAGAGGGGGGTCAGGTGGTAATGCAATGGGTCTCTCCATTTCTCTGTCCTATCCAACAACGATATCAGTGACAACAACAATAATATCCACAACAACGATAAAACAACAAGGGCAACAAAAGGGGAAAGAATAGCCTCCAGGAGTAGTGGATTCGTGGTGTATGAAATGAGCCCTGGCAATAATCCTGGAGTCAAAAAAAATTTTTTTAATTATGTGGAGAAATTAGGAATCATTCCAGAGGTGGATGACAATGGGTTGTAAAAATGAAAAAGAGGTGACAGCACACCCAGTTGCACATACACATTATCAAGCACAAGGATCCAAGGGAAGCTTCACAAATGGTGAAACAGTATAGCAGCACTCCCTCCCTCTCTCATCTTCACTATCTCCACCACCAGCACCACCACTGGCCAGAGCTGAGTAGTGCTCTGGTTAAAAAAGGGGGGGGGGGCAAACAAACAAAAAGACAGATACTAATGGTTTCTTGAACCATTTTAAAACTGATGCTGAGCAAGTAACATGATGCTGCCTTTTTGGGGTTATAGGAAAACATATTCTTCTGACAAGATAGACTACATATTTATTGTATATTTTAGATAGGTTTTCTTGTTTGCTTGTTTTGCCTCCACAGTTATTGCTAGGGCTCAATGCCTGAATCACGAATCGACTGCTCCTGGAGGCCATTTTTTCCTCTTTTGTTGCCCTTGCTTTATCATTGCTGTGGTTATTACTATCGTTGTTGTTGCTGGATAGAACAGAGAGAAATGGAGAGGGAAGACGGGGGGGGGGGGGGATACTGGGAAATTGTGCAGATACATTCACATCTGCCATGTTTTCCCCTCAGGCTACTAGTTCCCATGAGAGTTGGGACATTCTGGGAGTGCCTGTTCAGCCATGTTGTGCCCTCAGGACATTGTCTATATCCCAGCGATATTTGGAGTGCTTTGGTTACTCCTCCCCCCTCCCATTCTCACGAGAGTTATCATCCTATCCTGGAGTGCTATGGTTACTCCTCCCCCTTCCCATTCTCGTGAAAGATACTCCTATAAAAACCCTTCGTTTTCCACACCTCGCTCTCTTGCCAGCACTTCACTCTGGTGTTCAGACACAGGAAAGGTTACTGCGTGAGGCGGCCATTTTCGCTACCTCCACGTGGCCCAACCTGCTTCTCTAGCACCCAACTCTGAGGTGCCAGCGCAAATAAAGATTTGTGTTTCCTCTTCGCTCCGGACCCCTCCTCTTTCTCTTCTCCGCAGCCCGCACTCAACAACAGGGGGAGAAAGACAGACACCTGCAGACCTGCTTCACTGCCTGTGAAGGAACTCCCCTGCAGGTGGGGATCCGGGGGCTCGAACTGGGATCTTAACGCCGCTGGTCCCTGCGCTTTGCACCATGTGTGCTTAACCCACCAAGCTACCACCCGACTCCCTATTTTAGATAGTTTTAGAAATTCTGAGAGGCACTTACTTTTTAAGTCATATTTGTTAAACTTTGATTACTCGGTGCCAGTAGTTTTAAATCTACTCACTATCACATGAAAGCAACAATAAGGGAAATTAATCAAGTAACAGATCTTTAAGAATTTGATTTATAGAACTATTTGTGGAATAATAAATCAAAAAAACTTATACAAGGTATTGGGAGATAAAAATGAAAAAGAAAAGTCAGAGGTCAGGCAAAAATGCAAGTTCAACGTTCGGGTTCAAGCCCCTGGTCTACCCATCTGTGAAAGGAAGCTTCATGAGTGAAGCAGTGCTCCAAGTGTTTTTCTCCCTATTTCCCCTTTGTATCCTGATTTCTGTCTCTATCCAATAAGAAAAAAAAAAAAAAAAACAATGACTTCCCCCCTTTGTTTATTTAAGTAAACAAATTTTATTTTTTTAAATATCTACACATTGACTTATATTACTTACTATTTAAATATTTACACATTTTACCATGTGTGAGGACTCAAGGACACACGTTCAAATTGCAGATCATTATATGAGATCTAATGTATGAGGAAAGATTCACGAGCAGTGGATTAGTGCTGTGTTCTAGAACCTCTCTTCCTTCATCTCTCCCACCCTTTTTTAAGAGAGAGGTTATGAAAAATATTATGAAGCTGAAACTCTTCTTCCGTACACCAAAACAACTTAGAAAATGTTTATTATCTTTATTAATAGGATAGAGTGAGTCAGAAATTAAAAGGGAAGGAGGTGATAAAGAGGGAGACAGAGAGACATCTGCAATACTACTTGAGCACTTAGAAAGTTTGTCCCCTGCAGGTGGAGACCGGGGAGGCTTGAACCTGGGCTCTTGCACATTGTAACGTGTGATCAACCAGGTGTACCATCACCTGCCCCCTAACTTTCTATAGTAAGATTTTTTGATAATTCAACTTTTTAAGAAAAGAAATCACTTGCCTTATATATGCAAAGGTACTAATAAAGGAAGGAATCATCATAGAGAATTAATCAAGGTGGGGTCAGGTGGTGATGCACCTGGTTGAGCACATATGTTACAATGCTCAAGGACTCAGGTTTAGGCCCCTGGTCCCCACATGCAGAGTGAAAGTTTTGTGGTGAAGCAGTGCTGCAAATGTCTCTCTTGTCTCTCTCGCTTTCTATCTCCCGCTTCCATCTTGATTTCTGTTTTTATCCAATAAATAAATAGATAATAAAAACTAGTCACGGTTATACAAATTATTTTCATGCCTAGGCTCCAATGTCCCATAATCAATCACTGATACCACCATAAATCAAAGCTGAGCAGTGCTCAGGTAAATCAGCCAACCACCAACCAACCAACCATCAATCATGTATAGTCTACATGTCAGGTGTTTAAGTTAAACATTTTATTATTATTATTTTTTTTTGGCTCAATGGTTATCGCTGAGTCTTGGTGCCTGCACCACAACTCCACTACTCCTAGAGGCTATTTTTTCCCCTTTGCTGTTTATCGTTGTTGTTATTATTGCTGTCGTTGTTGTTGGATAGGACAGAGAGAAATTGAGAGAGATGGGGAGAGAGGGAGGGAAGAAAAATATGACACCTACAGACCTTTGTTATTGGCTAGGACAGAGAGAAATTGAGTGAGGAGGGGGAGAAAGAGGGAAAGATAGATACCTGCAGACCTGCTTCACCGCCTGTGAAGTGACCCCCCCCCACACACACACACACACAGGTAGGGAGCTGGGGGCTTGAACTGGGATCCTTAAGCTGGTCCTTGCGCTCTGTGCCATGTGTGCTTAACCTGCTGCGCCACCGCCCAGCCTCCTATATTTTAGCATTCTTACCTGCCTTCCAGATTTTTAGACTTTAGGTACTGTTCTCCTTCACTTATTTGTTCTTCTAATACCTTTATTCTGGCTTCTCTCTGCTCTGGAGTTTCTTGACCAAAAAGCTTGGTAGTCATTCCTTTCAAAGAAAATGTTCTCACAGTCTAAAAGGAAACAGAAACAGATGAGTGGATAACAAAATGTGATAAGCACATATAACAAATTATCTAGATTTAAAAGGAAAGAAATTATGGCACATGCTATAACATGGGCCAACTCTAAAGACATTATACTAAATGAAGTAAATCAGTTACAAAAGATAAATATTGTATAATCTCACCTAAATGGGGTATGTAATCAAATTATTACTTTTTCCATCACTATGTTTTTATTCGAAAAATGAGGAATGAATGTTCTCCTTTTAGATGATCACATATGCCTGAGACAATTACAGCTTTGAGTCAATAGTATGCCAACTAATTCTCCCAAATTTCCAGGAAGTAAATCAACACTTATTAAGTGTAATCAAATTCTTATAGATAATGGTGTGGGAGATAGCTCACAGGGGAGAATCCCTGCTGTACCGTGACAGGTCTGGAGTTTGATCCCTGGCACCACAAAAAAGCACCAAGGACAGAATAATGGAATTCAGTGTTTTGGTCTTGTCTCTACTTCTTCCTCTTTCCTCAAAAACAGAAAAAAAATTAGGTTGGATGGTACTGGTTATTGTGAATGCCCAAGGTCCTTTGTTACTCCTCAGCAACACACATAAAAAATATTCACAGAAACATACAGACAGAAAATAGAATGGCGGTACCAAGGGTTCAGACAATCAATATTCAACTGGTACAAAGTTTCACTTCTATAAGATGAGAAGAGTTCTGGAGGCTGGGCTGTGCACCACTATAAAAGTACAACTGCGGGAGTCGGGCTGTAGCGCAGCGGGTTAAGCGCAGGTGGCGCAAAGCACAAGGACCAGCATAAGGATCCCGGTTCGAACCCCGGCTCCCCACCTGCAGGGGAGTCGCTTCACAGGCGGTGAAGCAGGTCTGCAGGTGTCTATCTTTCTCTCCTCCTCTCTGTCTTCCCCTCCTCTCTCCATTTCTCTCTGTCCTATCCAACAACGACAACAACAACAATAATAACTACAACAATAAAACAACAAGGGCAACAAAAGGGAATAAATAAAATATTAAAGAAAAAAAAAGTACAACTGCACTATATATAATGGCTTTTTTTGCCTCCAGGGTTATAACTGGGGCTCAGTGCATGCACTACGAATCCACTGCTTCTGGAATCCATGTTTTCCATTTTTGTTGCCCATGTTGTTGTTGTTATTGTCAATGCTGTTGTTGTTGGATAGGACAGAGAGAAATCGAGAGAAGAGGAAAAGACAGAGGGGGAGAGAAAGGCCCATGAAGCGACCCCCTGCAGGTGGTGAGTCAAGGACTCAAAGAGAGATCCTTAAATCAGTCTTCAAGCTTCACGCCATGTGCTCTTAACCCACTGCACTACCACTTGGATCCCAAATTGAACTATACTTTAAAAATGGTTAGGATGATAAATTTTAAAATTTTAAAAAGAGGGGCTGGGTGGTAGTGCACTTGGTTGAGGGCACAAGGACCCAGGTTCAAGCCCACAGTACCCATCTGCAGAAGAGTTTCATGAATGGTGAAGCAGTGCTGCAGGTATCTTATCTCTCTCTCTCTCTCTCCCCCTTCTATCTCAACTTATCACTACCTAATAAATGGGTAAATAAAAATTTTTTTAGTTGTCATTTGACTTTTTAGAAAACAAAACTAATTTTTAATGTATTTTTTCCTTTATTTATTTTGGGGGGGTTTAATCGTTTATAGTCAACAGTAAAATACATTTCTCAATTTTCCACAGAACACTCTAATCCCCCACCTAGGTCCTCCTCTGCCACCATGTTCCAGGACCTGAACACTGTCCCTCACCAAAGCCCTTTACTTTGGTACAATACACTAAATCCAGTCCAAGTTCTGCTTTGTGTTTTCCGTTCTATTCTTCTTTTTTTCTTTTATATATAAAAAGGTTTTTCTATAGCTGGTGTTTTATTTATTTATTTATTTATTTATTCCCTTTTGTTGCCCTTGCTGTTTTATTGTTGTAATTATTATTGATGTCATTGTTGTTGGATAGGACAGAGAAATGGAGAGGAGGGGAAGATAGAGAGGGGTAGAGAAAGATAAGACACCTGCAGACCTGCTTTACCAGCTATGAAGTGACTACCCTGCATGTGGGGAGCTGGGGCTCAAACTGGGATCCTTACACTGATCCCTGCAATTTGCGCCAACTGCACTTAACCTGCACTACCACCCAACTCCCCTGTTCTTATTTTTCAACTTCTGTCTATGAGTATGATTATTCGATATTCATCCTTCTCTTCCTGGTTTATGTCACTTAAAATGATTCCTTCAGGGGTCTGGCAGTAGTACAGTGGGTTAAGTGTATGCGGCACAGAGCACAAGAACTGGCGGAAGGATCCTAGTTTGAGCCCCCCCCCCCCGCTCCCCACCTGCAGGGGAGCACTTCACAGGTGGTGAAGCAGGTCTGTTTCCCCCTCTATCCATTTCTGTCCTATCCAGCAGCGGCGACATCAGTGATAACGATAATAATAACCACAACAGTGGTAAGGCAACCAGGGTAACAAAAGGGGAAAAAAATGGCCTCCAAGAGCAATGGATTCATGCAGGCACGGAACCCTAGCAATAACCCTGGAGGCAAAAAAAAAAGATTCCTTCAAACTCTATCCAAAATGAGGTGAAGAAGGTGAAATCACCATTTTTAATAGCTGAACTGTATAAAGTATTAAAAAACAGTTTATAACAAAAATTTTAAAGTAAAATGAAAATTATTTTTGCCATTCTCCGCTTCAGATGAAAATATTTTTTAAAAATATTTATTTCCTTTTGTTTTACTGTTGTATTTATTGTTGTTGTTGTTATTGATGTCGTTGTTGTTGGATAAAACAGAGAGAAATGGAGAGAGGAGGAAAAGAGAAAGATAGACACCTGCAGACCTGCTTCACCACCTGTGAAGCGACTCCCCTACAGGTGGGGAGCTGGGGGGCTCGAACTGGGTTCCTTACGCCGGTCCTTGTGCTTTGTGCCACTTATGCTTACGGAAATACTATTTATGCCTTATTAAAACCAGGAAGCTGGCTCCTTCTGTAATGAAGAAAGTCTTAGTGCTATAGTGGTCTGTTTCACTAACCTACCCCCCCCAAAAAAAAAAAAAAAGCTATAGACAAACTGATTAATACAAGTTTGCTAAAAGATCAGAGACCTGCATGGTAAAACACTCACCCCAGTTGCTAGTTCTTCACATTGCTGTTTTTTTGATGCTAAGTCTTGAGCAGCCATTTCCAAGTCATACTGCATAAGCTCATGTTTCCTGCATACAGCCCTAGTTATGAAAAAAATGCTGCCATTTAATTTTTCAGGTTTCTGTTTAGTGTTTCCTTTATTATTATTATATTTTTAATTAAGGTTAAAAGGGAGGCACAGGGCCTCCCTGCTTTAGCTCCAGCCTCTAAGGGACAGTAGCAATGCAGACTCACAGTTGCTTTTGGTGAGCCTTAGGGGAGCCTTTCCTCCAGTTAGCAATTTATTTTTTGATAAAATTCAGACCAGAGGTATTACCTCAACTGGCAAACTGCTGGACTGTTACCTGTTGCTCCTGAGTAGGTATGGGCTTTCAGCCCCAAGAATCTCTCCTCAGTCCCCTCTGTCCATGAGCCACATGTGTTTGCATTCACCTGTGACTTGATAGGTTCCCAAAATATTACAAGTCTTGTCTTGTTGCATTCTCAGGTGATCTTCTTTGTTATTCTTAGTTGACCAGGGAGAGGAGAGAGATGCAGCTGCTGCTACTTTCCTATTACATTTTTTAAAGGTAGCACTGGGGAATGAACTTGGGGCCTCACATATATGTGATTACACTGAGCACGTTCCCAGGTTCAATTATTTTTATTCAATATATTAAAGGAAGGCGAGGGAGGCAGGCAGAAAAAGGACATAAGGAAAGAGACCAAAGCACCCCCTACTACCATCCACAGTGTTCCACTTGGAGCAGTGCAGGAGATTGAGCCCAGGACCTCATACATTCTTAGGTACCCTCACACTGAGTTATTTCCTATCCTTCACATCTATATTCAACACTTTTAAAGATCTGTCATGTAGTATAGAAACTAATGCTGTAATCTCAGAAGGAACTGAGTATTCTTTGGAAAGATAATACATGAAACTTATTTCTTTTTTATATAGATATGCATGCCTCAGGAGTGAGGTCTCAGTCCAGGGCCTTTGTTGTTTTTGTTTTATTCAGGGGGGGTAAAAGCACCAGTTTCTGCAGATGTGTTTCCCATGATGTGTTGGGGCTTGAACTTGGACTGTGCCCTACTTGAGGAACTCTCTCTGGTCCTGTTTATTATTGTTATTGTTATTGTTGTTAGCTGAGTTATTTCTTTTAAATATTTATTAATGGGACAAAGAAAGAGTAAGAACCAGAGCATTATTCTGGTACATGCATGCCAGGGATTTAATTCAGGATTTCATGCTTGAGAGTCCAAGGATTTTATCCATTGTACCACCTCCAGAATCACTGGCTCTATTTATTTTTATTATAAAAATTATCTATGCTTACTGTAAAAAGTAGACTCTAATACACAAAAGTTTAAAAGTCTTAAGAATCTTCCCTTTCCCAGTCCCAATATTCAGAGACAATCCATGTTAAAGAATGGTAAATAACTTTTTAGACTTTAACAAGACACTTAGATATATCCACATACTCAAAGGCAGAGGTAACTTTTAGTAATTTTTTTTTGGATCTATTATTATTTTTTAAATTTTTTTTAGTTTTTATTTAGTTTTTATTTATTTATTTCCCTTTTGCTGCCCTTGTCTTTTTATTGTAACTTTTAGTATTTTCTATGCTTATACTCTGTGATACAGAGAGATTCAGTATCTGAAGGAAATATCCATTTAAAATCATTTATTACTATTCTTTTTTAAACATTTTTATTAGTGGTTTAAGATTAACAAGATTGTAAGATAAGAGAGTTACAATACCATATAGTTCCCCACTGCCAGTGTTCTGTGCTCCATCCCCTCCATTGGAAACTTCCCTATAATTTGTTTTAAGTGGTTTAATTATGATTGACAAGATTGTGGGATAAGAGGGGTACAATTCCATACAATTTATTATTTTTATAGTAGCATATGAAGAGACTGGTGACCCGTCATATACTCACCGCAGTGCTTCTGTATAAAAAAGATACTCTTTTAACTGATCTGCATAATGTTCTTCATCTTCTAAAATATCATCAATGGAAGATGCATACCTATTCAAAAGGACATTGAACAGGTGAATTTTATACAGACATAATTATTAATGTTCTAGAAGTGCTAATCAATAATCATTTGCTACTCAATAATAACAAAAGTTACAAACAGTGGCCATAAATATATAAAAACACTAAAAGCATTTTTAAATTACCGTAATGATTTTACTAAATATTATCCAAATATTTCTTTCTTTTTTTTTTTTTTTTAAAGATTTTATTTATTTATTAATGAGAAAGATAGGAGGAGAGAGAAAGGACCAGACATCACTCTGGCACATGTTCTGCTGGGGATCGAACCCAGGACCTCATGCTTGAGAGTCCAAAGCTTTATCACTGCGCCACCTCCCAGACCACACAATCCAAATATTTCAATTAGAAGTATCTTGGGAAAAAAAAGTTCCTCCTCAGAAATAACATATTAAGTGTTGTAAAACTACAGTATTTAGGTGGGAAATAGTATACATATAGAATACAAATGAATTTCATGCAATAAAGTCCTGATACCACCATAAGCAATAGCTGAGCAGTTCTCTGGTTAAAAAAAAATTTAATTAAATTAAATAAAAAATACTATAATATCTTCTGTTCACAGATATTATAAAAGAACTATGTATAGTAGTTTAATATAATATGTGCATAAGTATTTTTGGTAGCAACTATATACAGTAAAGCCAGAAAGCAACAAAAAGGAAATTAAAGAAAATAAAGATTATATAAAATTTTAGAAGTTTTATTTTATACTAGTTCTCATATGTAAACAGTAGTTCAATTTGGATCACATATATAGGAAGCTACAATTACAGTTTTTACTAGAAAACATAGAACTCTGTTATAATCTTGGTATAAGAAAACTTGTGTGTGCTCAGCCACCATCATAAACACTGCTCCTTTGTGATTCTCAGGCTCAGATCCCAGAACTCATAGATAGCAGAGCACGTGATACCCTCAGGTCAGGTCTGTTTATTTTTATGCTAACGTTTCAATATCATTTTAACTATATAGCTTTATTGCAAATCTTGAAAACTAGGTAATACATTCCAGGTTTGCTTTTTTGAGATTGTTCTAGTTGTTTTAGGTCCACTGAGTTGCCATGTAAAGTTTAGAATCAACATATGAATTTCTATAGAAAGTCACTAAAAAGCTAGTGGAATTGGTCCCTTGAATAGTGTGCTACTTTGCCATGTGTACAGCCCAGGTTTGAGCCTGGATCCCACCACAATGAAGGAAACTTTGAAACTGCGGTCTCTTTCATGCTCTCTCAGCCTCTTCACTTTTTTGTCTCTATCTGAAAATAAAAAGTCAATAAAATTTTGATTGGAACTGAAATTCAAGAAGGGACATAATAATACTATTGAGTATTTTAGTCAACGAAGGTTATTTATTTGTTCAGGTCTTCAATGTCTCTCATCAGTGTTTTACATATAAAGGTGGTAGTGAGTAAGCCTTTCACTACTTCCTAATATTTATGGCTCTTATTTGATTTTCTTGCCTCAATTCACAGAATAGGAATTCCATTGTAATGCTGACTATATAGTAGTGGGAGCTAATCAACTTGTCTTGTTCCTGATCCTACAGAAAGATTTTTCCTTTTACTTCTAGTCTGTGAGTTTTCTGTGGTGGTGGTTTTTTTTTTTTAATCTATTTATTTATTTGCTTGCAGAACTGGGACCTGACACATGTGCAACTTATGCCCATGCCTACAAAGCTTTTACATTCAGGTAGAAAGAGATACTATACACTATCTAGCTTCTTCCAGTACCATAGCAATTTTTAAAAAATATTTATTATTTATTCCCTTTTGTTGCCCTTGTTTTATTGTTGTAGTTGTGACTGATGTCATTGTTGTTGGATAGGACAGAGAGAAATGGAGAGAGGAGGGGAAGACAGAGAGGAGGAGAGAAAGATAGACACCTGCAGACCTGCTTCACCGCCTGTGAAGCGACTCCCCTGCAGGTGGGGAGTCGGAGGCTGGAACCGGGATCCTTACGCCAGTCTTTGTGCTTTGCGCCACCTGCGCCTAACCCGCTGCGCTACTGCCCGACTCCCTACCATAGCAATTCTTAAGTGGTGCCAGGGCTCCAAGCCAAAAGGCAACATACCATAAGACATATGGCCTACCTTGTGAGCTGGCTATCTCTCTTGATACCAGCTGAAAAAAATTATTGATTTATTTGAAGAGAGAAAGACATGCATGCTCTAGCATGTGTAGTACCAGGGATCCTTGAGCTTGGGGCCTTGAGTATGCAAATTTTGCACTTAACCCACCAAGATACCTTCCTTGCCACAACTTTACCTCATGTTTTACCTTAAATTCTCCAGAAACTTACACATCCATATGATGACCAGCACTCTGTAGTCCATCACCCATTTCTTTTTCTATGGCACTCCATTCACTAGGAAGAAATAAACACTCCCAAATATTAGATATAGAATATTATTATTTCATTGGAGAAATGTTATTTCATTAAGACTTACATGTAGAATGTTATTAAATGGAGTCATTTAAAAAAATCATCTGTTTACAGTTAACGATATTTATACACCTTTCCCATATTTGGGAGCAACTCTCTTCCCTGATTCAGCTTTCTGGTCCTTCTGCCAGCCATAATATCACCTCCCCAGACAATAATTAGGATTCACCTGTATATCAGATTTCAGGCTCAGGAAAAGAAAAAAAAAAGTATAGCCACAGGCCCTTTGGAATATAACTAAAATATGCCTACTAGCTATCTACAAAATGGAGGACCCCCCAACTCTTCATCTGCACTATTTCAGCCTTTAGGTCCATGATTGGTCAAGAATTTGTTTGGCTTTGTATGTTAACTCTCTTTTCAACCACTAGGTTCCAGATGCTAACATGATGCCAACCAGACCTCCCTGGACAGACAACTCCACCAATGTGTCCTGGAGCTCTGCTTCCCCTGAGCCCTTCCCCACTAGGGAAAGAGAAAGACAGGCTGGGAGTATGGACTGACCTGTCAATACCCATGTTCAGCGGGGAAGCAAATACAGAAGCCAGACCTTCCACCTTCTGCATTTCACAATGACCTTGGGTCCATACTCCCAGAGGGTTAAAGAATAGTAAAGCTATCAGGAAGAGGATGGGATACAGATTTCTGGTGGTGGGAATTGTATGAAGTTGTACCCCTCTTATCCTATGGTTTAGTCAATGTTTCTTTTTTATAAATAAAAATTAAATTTAAAAAACTTACCTATTAACATGAGTGTGTGAAAAGAACCATATTATCACTCTGACATATGTGACTCCAGGGACTGATTCCATGATCTCATGGATCCAAACCTGGCACCCCTTGTTGTTAAAATTTCGGCGGCTCTAGCTGGCCGGGCTACCCAATGTAAAGCATACAACACACCCCACCCTGCCTGTTGTGTCCTTAACTGCTTAAATGGAAGTCTGTTACATGGGTTTTCTGTGGGGTTTTTTTGTTGTTATTTATAAAAAAAAGGAAACATTGACTAAAATCATAGGATAAGAGGGGTACAAACTCCACACAATTCCCTACCACCAGAATTCCATATCCCCTCCCCTCCCCTGATAGCTTTCCTATTCTTTAACCCTCTGGGAGTATGGACCCAAGGTCATTGTGAAATGCAGAAGGTTGAAGGTCTGGCTTCTGTAATTGCTTCTGTTACAAGGTTTTTGAAGGTGTTAAATTTTACTAGAATACAAAAGACTAAAGAAACCGATATTAGTTGTTCAGGAGACCTGGTTGATGGAGGAGAGGTTTCACTATATAAACTTTTTGTTCTTTTAAAATTTGGTTTCATATAAATGCATTACCTATGAGTTATACTTTAAAGGTAACTAAAAAGACTTAGCTTCTTCCAGTACAGTAGGTAATACATTTCTCTTATGTAAAGGTTTAGATAATTTTTTTTTCATGTGGCACTAGGACCTCATACATACTGAGAACATCATTTGGCAAATGTGGTAACAGGGATCAAACTCAGAACCTCATTCTTACAAGTCCTACCACTGTGTGCCTCTTGGGCTGTAGTATAATAAACTTCTACAATGTCATAATCTGTTATGGGACGAGGGAGGCACAAAACTTTGGTGGTGGGTGCAATGTGGAACCATATCTCTGTAATCTTATTATCCTTTAAGCTATTATTAAAACACTAATAAAACTATATTAGCTTTGGGGAGATAACATTAAAGGTTATAGAAAAGACTTTTTTGGGAGTTGGGCTGTAGCACAGCGGGTTAAGCGCAGGTGGCGCAAAGCACAAAGACCGGCATAAAGATCCCGGTTCAAACCCCGGTTCCCCACCTGCAGAGGAGTCGCTTCACAGGCGGTGAAGCAGGTCTGCAGGTGTCTATCTTTCTCTCCTCCTCTCTCCATTTCTCTCTGTCCTATCCAACAACAATAACAACTACAACAATAAAACAACAAGGGCAACAAAAGGGAATAAATAAATAAAATAAATATTAAAAAAATTAAAAAAAAAAAAGACTTTTTTGTCAGAGGCTCTACGGTACCAGGTTATATCTCCAGTACCATCATAAACCAGAGCTGTGCAGTGCTGGGGGGGGGGGTTGTTTTGTTTTTTTCTCTGCGGTATGCGTGTGCAAGCTCTCTCTCATTAAAATATAATGTTTTAAAATTATATTTAAAAATAAAGAAAAGCCACAATCAAAATAAATCACATGAAAATTCACAAAGGCTAAAAAATAATCAACATACAAATTACATACACAGATATTCAAATGTATGTTAAAATTACCCTAAAACTTAAAAACCTGTCATGTAAAACCTTCAAAATAATGAAGTAACATGAAAAAAAAAGAGGAAAATCACTTGTTCTATAAGACAATGATTTCACATAATACCTTTTTGGATATATGCCAAAAAGTAAAGGCACTGCTTACTGCTTTATTCAGAGTAATTTACTTTTCTCTGCTCAATATATTGGATTGAGGTTTGAGCCCCCACTCCTCACCTGCAGGGGAGATGCTTCACAAGAGGCGAAGAAGGTTTGCAGCTGTCTATTTTCTTCTCTCCCCCCTCTCAATTACTCTCTATCCTATCTAATAAAAAATAAAAAACTGAGAGAGAGGTTTTCCTGGAAAAAGTTTGAAAATCACTACTAAATAAGGCATTATTTTGAAAAATAAGATTATTTACTATATAGTCTCATACATGTTCAAGAATTATATTTCTCAGCTAAAATTAGGCTAATGAGAGCTAATAATTTATTTTAAAAGTATGTTATAATGCGGGAGTCGGGCTGTAGTGCAGCGGGCTAAGTGCAGGTGGCGCAAAGCACAAGGACCGGCATAAGGATCCCGGTTTGAACCCCGGCTCCCCACCTGCAGGGGAGTCGCTTCACAGTCGGTGAAGCAGGTCTGCAGGTGTCTATCTTTTTCTCCTCCTCTCTGTCTTCCCCTCCCTCTCTCCATTTCTCTCTGTCCTATCCAACAATGACAACAACAATAATAACTACAACAATAAAACAACAAGGGCAACAAAAGGGAATAAATAAAATAAATATTTAAAAAAAATTTTTAAAAAAAGTATGTTATAATGCTTACCTGAAAACTCGGCCATAATTCCCATGGACTTTATATACACCATAAAGACGATCTGCTACCCTCTGGAATAAATATGTATATTTAAAAGTGGTGTTAGGTCAAAGTTTACATATACATCACTTTTTAAAGAAAGATTTCAACTACTTTAAAAAAAATGCTTAATACAATAAACTTGGAAAATAATGGGGAGCTGCAATTTCATCATGGAAAAAACTACTGCTATCATATTTTAATTGTTTTTTTATTTTTCTATATATAAATTTTAATTATTCATCTTAAATTTCTTATATGAAGGGTGGCTAATACTTTTACCCAAAGGTTAACAATTCTCTTAGGAAAAGGCAATTTAAATAATTTTACAGAGTCAGAAATCTTTATTTTACTAACATGCTGGGTTTGATCCCCAGCAACACATGGGAACATGATGAAGAGCATCAGTGGTACACTGGTGTCTCTCCTATACGTATTATTCTCTTCCAATAAAAATACAGAATTTTAAAAATGGGCCCAGGAGGTTGCTTTGCAATACTGTGCATGTGCAACAGCCTTGATGCAGTCCCAGATTCAACCCCCGGTGCCACCATAAGATAGAGCTGAGCAGTGAGTGTTCCAATCTCTCTCTCTTTCATTAAAATAAAATCAATAAAAATTTTAAAAAAGAAAACAAGTAAATTATTCTGGGAAATCTCATGCCATCAGTATTTGAGACCTAGGTATCACAATAAAAAAAAAAGTGACGGAATCACCATTGTAGATATTTTGACAAAGTATAAGAGGATCAAACTATTTCCTATCTTTCCTTGTTCTTTTTTTTTTTTTTTAATGTTTTACTTATTTGAGACAGAAAAAAACTGAGAAGGTATGGAGGAAATAGCGAGAAAGAGACAGACTTGCAGCACTGTTTCACTGATGCCCTACCAGGTGAACTCTCTTTCCAGTCCCATAAGCCTTCCTACTCTCCCTCCCCTCCTCCCAATTGGGGTTATCACTTGAGATGTGGTGCCTTCATGACTCCACTGCCTTGTGGCCTTCCCTCCACCCCTTTCCTTTTGATACAGGTTGAAAGACAAAGAAAAGAGAAAACTGCAGCACTGTTCCACTGCTCATGAAACTTCTCCCCTGCAAGTAGAGAACCTGGAGATTTAAACCTGGGTCCTTGTGCATGGTGGCATGTGATCTTTACCAGGTGAGATACCACCTAGCCCTCAAGTCTTACTTTTCTTCCTTTTAATTTCAAGAAAGAAAGGGAAGAGAAAGAGATCACAGAATTGTTCCACCACCCGTGGAACTTCCCCTGGTGCCATGATTTCCTGGGTGGTACCAGGGCTTTAATCGGGGATTTTTAAAAAAATATTTATTTATTTATTTATTCCCTTTTTGTTACCCTTGTTGTGATTATTATTGTTGTTACTTATGTCATTGTTGTTGGATAGGACAGAGAGAAATGGAGAGAGGAGGGGAAGACAGAGAGGGGGAGAGAAAGATAGACACTTGCAGAACTGCTTCACTGCTTGTGAAGTGACACCCCTGCAGGTGGGGAGCCGGGGGGCTTGAACAGGAATCCTTAAGCTGTCCTTGTTCTTGGTGCGACATGCACTTAACCCACTGCACTACCACCCAACTCCCTCAATCTGGGATTTCATGCGTGGTAAGCTATCCAGTAAGCTATACCCCCACCATTATTTTGATTGATATTAGTACTGTCTATGACTGATTTCACAGCAAAATTGAACAGATTCTACAGGGAACATATCGCCAAAAGCAGAAAAATCAGTAGCCCTTGCACTAGACATACTTTCAGGAGTAGAATTAGTGGTCTTTATATTGCTTGAAATTATCCAGGGTTATCAAACTAGTATTTCCAAACCAATATCTTCTAGGATGCTAATTAATTATTTTGTGAGAGCAATACAAAGTGTTAAAGATTGTTTGCTTAATATTTTGTTTTATTTATTTTATAAAAGACACAGACATCACAAAATCATAAGGATACTAATATGCCTAAAATCCCACAAATTGTACAAAACAGAAAATAATTATTTTGACAAGTTGTCAAGTTACAAAGAAAACAGTAAGTTAAAATTATTCATGTTGTTTATGCCGCAAGAATTGAGGAGAAATACACCAAGTTTGAATGTAAAAATTAGCTATTAATCATAACATATTTGTCTATTATCTAAAAATATGAAAAATAAGAAGCATTTCCTAATAAGAATGTATCAAAAGCTCTTGAGAACCACTTACAGCTCTAACCCGAAGAAGATGCGAGATGATGGACTGCAGTTCATCACTATAATGTTTAAGATCAGTAAATCTCCTGAAATAAGAAAAACAAAGTTTTTTTTTCCTTGAAAAACATGTCAAAAGCTGAAAGACAAACAAGTAGTCCCTGAGAATGAAACTGATTTTATTTAACTATATGTTGGCCTTGGACATTCACACAGTACAATAAAAATTTCTAAAATAAAACAATCACATTTTCTCCTTTCATAATTTGTAATGTAGGACTGGGATAAAGATAAAATCTGCTGGCACAAAAATTACTTAAACAAGCCAGTTTAATAGCTCACATACTGCTTTGGTATGTGTGTGACCCAGATTCAAGCTCAGCCCCCACTGCTTTAAAGAATGGTCTATGAAATAGCTCACCTGGCTAGTGTACTGCTTTGCTATGTGTAAAACTAAGCTTCAAACTTGTCCCTCACCATATTGAAGGAAGCTTTGGTACTGTGATCTTTCTCACTTTCTTTCTCTCTCTAACTCTATCTTAAAAAAAAAAAAAAAGAATGGTAGGAAGGGAGAGGGAGGAAAGGAAGAAAAAAAGCAAGAGAGAAAAATAGGGCAGAGAAAAGGGGAATCTTGATTCCTCTACTCTTTTTTAAAAAAATATTTATTAACATAAAAGAGGGGAGAATATATATACATCTACATACATACGTGAGGATCAAATTAGGAACCTCAGGCATATAAGTCCATGCTCTATCAATTAAGCCATCTTTCCAGGTGATATATATTACTTGAAAACAAAATACAGGATATAAAACACACGGTGCTAAATACCTACTTTACAGTGTAGCCATAAATTCATGCTTCTTAATCTCAATCCTAATGATACTCAATAATTTTGTTTCCCAAATCTAGTAAGAGTCATTCTCCATAAGGACTTGAAACTTTTGATGGCACTCCCTAATCAAGCCCATGTGCCAGAATGATACTCTGTTTTTTTGTATATATATTCTCCTTCTCCCTCTCTCATGCTAATTCTCTATAGCATGAATATCAAATAAAATTTAGCAATCTAGAAAAATAAGGTGAGAAAAGGGAAGACAAACATCCATAGACAATAAAAAATACCCCCTGGTGTACTGCTGTTATTACACCAAAGTAAAAAACTCTGGGGTAGGTGTGTGGGGGGGAGAACAGGATGGCAGAGGACCTAGTGGGGGTTGTATTGTTGTGTGGAAAATTGAGAAATGTTATGCATGTACAAACTATTGTATTTATGATCAACTGTAAACCATTAATCACCCAATAAAGAAATAAAAATATGTGGTCCAGGAGGTGGCACAGTGTATAAAGCATTGGACTCTTAAGCATGAGGTTCTGAGTTCAATCTCCAGCAGCACATGTACCAGAGTGATGTCTGATTCTTTCTCTCTCCTCCTATCTTTCTCATAAGTAAATAAATAAAATACCAAAATAAAATAAAAAAGAAATGCAAATAAAGGCAACAATGAGATACAAAAAAATTCCCCCCCAATTTATGTACATCTAATATTTGATAAGGGGGCACAAAAATATTCAACAGGGAAAGGAGTTTCTTCAACAAATGGTGTTGGGAAAAGGCTTAAAACATGCAGAATGAAAATGGACCACTATATCTCACCACATAAAAAAGTAAACTCCAAATCAATCAGATCTGGACATTAGGCCAGAAGCTATCAAATATTCAGAGCAACACATTAGGAGAACTCTTTGATCTAAGCTTTAAAAGCATCTTCAATAATTCAAGTTTAATCACAAGGAAAGCAAAATAAAAATTACATAAATAGGATATAAAACTGAAAAGCTATTTTGCATGGCAAAAGGAACCACAACCACACATGAAATCCTTACAGAATGGGAGGTCTTTACATGCCATCTATCAGAGAAAGGGCTAATAACCGAAGTACACAAAAAGATCTCAAAACCAACCAACTAACCAGGCAAATATGACTCCACCCCAAAGTGGGGAGAGGATATGAACCAAAAAAAAGGTATATATGTATACCAAAAAGGTATATATGTATAAGATATAATGAAAAACAAAGAAGAGATCCAAAGTGCCAACAGATATATGGGGGGGGAGCTTAAAGTTACTGATTATCAGATAAATGCAAATAAAGACAATAAGATAATAAGATACAAATAATAAGATACTTCATTCCTGTGAGACTGTCATACATTAGAAAGGACAGTAACAACAATGTTGGAGAAGTTGTGGATATAAAGAAACCCTACTACTACACTGCTGGCAGGAATGCAAAGTAGTCCAACCCCAGTGGAGAGCAATCTGGAGAATTCTCAGAATTATAGAAATAGATCTATCCTAAGTCCTGGTAATTCTGCTGCGGATATATCTCAGCAATCATCATCTGTGTACATCTATGTTCACAGCAACACAATTTATAATAACCTAAACTGGGAAACATCCTCAGATGCCCAACAACAGATAAGTAGCTAAAGAAGTTGTGATAAATATCTACAATGGACTACTACTACTCAGCTGTTAAAAGTGATGAAGTCATCTCCTTTGTCTCATGTTGGATGGTATTTGAAGGAATTAAGTAAAATAAGCCAAAAAGAAAAGGATGACTACCAGATCTCACTCATGAGAGAAACTTAAGAAACAAGGACAGAAGGGGAAAACACAAAGCAAAACTTAGACTAGTTTTGGTGTATTACACCAACGCAAAGGACTCTGGGGAGGAAGAGGGAGGAGGATTGGGTTCAGGTGCATGATGGTGGAAAAGGACCTAAGTTAAGAATGAGAGTGTTGTGGGGTTCAGGAGATGGCACAGTGGGTAAAGCATTGACACCTTACTCCTCACATTTTACTCTCTACATCACCTCCCGTGCCATACTTTTTTTTAAGATTTACTTTCACAGATGATTTCATTGCAGCAGAAATACTTGCTGAATACAATGATGAATGCAAGTCATTTTGTCTTTGTTAAACCCATATGATATACCAAACCAAGAGTAATAATGTAAACTATGAAAGTTGAATGATAATGGCAAGTCAAAGTAGTTTCACACCAACAATAACTACAACAATTAAAAAAAAAAAGTAGTTTCATCAACTTTAATAAATATACAAACAAAAAACCCCACCAATATGGTGAGGGATGTTGACAGTAGGGGTGAGGAGAGATAAATCTCTGAACTTTTACTCAATTTTGCTTTGAACCTAAAAGCTAATCTGAAAATAAAGTCTATTAAAATAAAACTCAAAGCTCCCGGCTCACCACCTGCAGGGGAGTTGCTTCACAGGTGGTGAAGCAGGTCCGCAGGTGTCTACCATTCTCTCCCCTGTCTTCCACTCCTCTCTCCATTTCTCTGTCCTAACAATGACGACATCAATAACAACAATAACTACAACAATAAAAAAAAAAAACGAGGGCAACAAAAAGGGGAAATAATAAAACTCAAGTTTCTCTCATAATATCATTTTTTTAATATTTATTTTCCCTTTTATTGCCCTTGTTGTTTAACATTGTTATGGTTATTATTGTTGTTATTGATGTTGCTGTTATTGGGGTAGGACAGAGAGAAATGGAGAAAGGAGGGGAAGACAGAGAGGGGGAGAGAAAGATAGACACCTGCAGACCTGCTTCACCGCCTGTGAAGTGACTCCCCTGCAGGTGGAGAGCCGGGGACTCGAACCAGGATCCCTAAGTTGGTCCTTGTGCTTTGTACCACATGCGCTTAACCCGCTGCGCCACCGCCCGACTCCCTCATAATTTCTTAATGACTAAAACTTAAAAATATTTATTTTTAAAGGCCAGGGGGTGGTTCATCCAGCAGAGTACACATTTTACCACACATGAGGGTTTGAACTCCAGGCCACTACATAGAAGCACCATGCAAAGAGGAAAGTTTATGAACAGCAGAGCATTGCTATGGTATTATCTCCTTCACTCTCCATCTTTCACCTTATTTGGAAAACAGTCTGACAGGAGCAGTGGAACTGTATAGGGTACAAGCTCCAGCAAAGTTCTAGTAGCTTAAAAGGTTATATTGAGGGCTGGGGAGATAGCATCATATGATTATGTAAAGCACCTGGTTAAGAACTCACATTACAGTGCGCAAGGACCCAGGTTCAAGCCCCTGGTCCCCACCTGCAGCAGGAAAGCTTCACAAGTGGTGGAGCAGGGATGCAGGTGTCTATCTCTCATCCTCTCTATCTCCCCTTCCGCTCTGAATTTCTCTCAGTCTCTATCCAATAATACAGAAATAAAATATAAAAAATATTTTTAAAAAATGGTTATGTAAAAAAAAAATTCATGTTTGAGACTCAAGTCTAAGGTTCAATCCCAGTACCATCAAAAGAACTCAGAAGAGAGCAGTGTACTGGAAAAAAAAGAAAAAGAAAAAAAAGGCATATGTGTATAAGATATATATATATATCAAATTGTCATTCACTTTTATTTTAAATCGTTTTTAAATATTTATTTTCCCTTTTGTTGCCTTTTTTATTGTTGTTGTAGTTATTATTGTAGTTACTGATGTCGCCATCGTTGGCTAGGACAGAGAAGAATGGAGAGAGGAGGGGGAGACCGAGAGGGGGAGAGAAAGATAGAGACCTGCAGACCTGCTTCACTGCCTGTGAAGAGACTCCCCTGCAGGTGGGGAGCTAGGGGGCTCGAACCGGGATCCTTAAGCCAGTCTTTGTACTTCAAGCCATGTACACTTAACCCACTGCGATACTGCCTGATTCCGTCATTCACTTTATTTTAAAGTTCCATATCTTTTTAATTTATTTATTTGCCACCCGGGTATCTCAAATCCACCACTTCTAGTGGTGATTTTTTTCCCTTGTTTTTTATTTGATAGGACAGAGAAATTGAGATGGGAAGGGAAGACAGGGAGACAGAAACAAAGATATTTGTAGCTGCTTCATCCTTCACTGCTGATGAAACATTCTCCCTGAAGGTGAGGACTGAGAGCTTAAAAACCCTGATCCCTGCACATGGTAATATGTGTGCTCAACCTAATGTGCCATGGCCCATTCCCTCTATCAAATTTTCTTGGTATACAAAGGAGAGAGCATATGTTAAACTAAGTATAATGTATACTTTTATCTTAAACTTTGATTATATTTGATAAGTAAAATCATAATACAAAAAATTATTTATGAGCAGTTCAAGAGGTGGCCTAGTGGATAAGGAAGGCACTGTATTCTTAAGTATGATGTTCTGAGTTCTATCACTCGCAGCACATGAACCATAGTGATGTTCTGGTTCTCTTTTCTCTCTTTTCCAATCTCTTTTACTAATAAATAAAATCTTCAAAAGAAATCATCATATATTTTCTCATTTTTATTTCTTTTGTTTTTGAAGGTTTATTTATTTATTGATTTGATGAGAAATTGAGAAGGAAAGGGAGAGAAAAAGAGAGACACCTGCAGCCCTGCTTCACTGCTCATGAAGCTTTCCCCCTTGCAAGTAGGGACTGAGGCTTGAACCTGGGTTCTTGTGCATGGAAATGTGTGCACTAAGCTGAGTGTTCCACCACCCAGTCCCTTCTATTTTTCTGATACCTTCAAAAGAACTTAAACCCTTATTATGGAAAAAGTAGTGATTGAGTTTTCTAAAACTTCAGTTAGTTAACACCCTACGATCCAATTAAGTCACCAAATTTGAAAGTCAGTTTCAGATTACAAAATGTTTTTACTAGATGGGAATTACTATTCAAAATATCTAGCAAATAGAGTGCATACATTCAGAAATGAAAAATCAAATAGACTAAAATGCACCATTCAAAACAACATTATAACTGTTATTAAAACAAAACCTTACTTATCTGGGTTTTTCACTCTGAATGTTGCATTAAGCGCTTTTAACCTGGAGTCTGCCTGGAAAAAATAATTTGTTCACTTAATACAATTACATTTCATAGTATAAATCCAAACAGTTTTACTTTCCCTTAGAAATAAGATGTTCAAATACAGGTTTCTTCTTAACATTTATTTTACATGGTGGTACAGAGGATAGAACCTGGAACATTGAAGCCTCAGGCATGAGTCTCTGCAAAACCATCAGGCTAGCTATCTACCCCTGCCCCTTTTTTCTTTCTTTTTTTTTTTTTTTGCCTCCAGGGTTATTTCTGGGGCTCAGTGCCTGCACCATGAGTCCACTGCTCCTGGAGGCCATTTTTTCCCCTTTTGTTGCCCTTGTTGTTGTAGCCTTGTTGTGGTTATTATTGTCATTGCTGTCATTGTTGTTGGATAGGACAGAAAGAAATGGAGAGAGGAGGGGGAGACAGAGAAGGGGAAAGACAAGACACCTGCAGACCTGCTTCACCGCCTGTGAAGCGACTCCCCTACAGGTGGGGTGCCGAGGGCTCGAACCAGGATTCTTCCACCTGTCCTTGTGGGCACTCAACCCGCTGCACTACCGCTGTACCCCCGCCCTTTTAGCATTTATGACAAACACATTAAACATATCTAGGAAACAGGTTAGTAATTGTTCTAAACACTACAAAAATGTTGCAGATTAAACTGAACACATAGCATTCAATAATACCAAAGTAAAATAACTAATAAAAGCAAATTAAAATAACTACAAACACCAACACATTAAAAGATACAAACACCAACACACTAAAAGATATATATAGCAAGTTATGTAATAAGTAAGTCTGTTGTTATAACTTGCTACTATAACTTAGGTTGTATAAAGAAAATAGTTTACTTTCTCTGTAAATGAAGAATAACAATGCTCTCTATATATACATATTAAATAAATGTAATGCTCTGTGCACTACTGAGCATAGTTCTTTTTGGAATTCAAACCAGATATACTAGAATTTCTCTTTCATGTCAGTAATTTAGAAAACAATACAAAAATATTTACTAAGGTAATACTCTACAGAGGTTAAAACAAACTAGGTAACATGATAAATATTCTATCTAGCAGGCATAAAATGTTGAAAGACAACACAATTTTAAAATTATCTTTCGTTATTTCTAACTAATTGTTACAGAAAGAGGGACAGAGTAGGAACATTCCAAGCTGCCCTTATTTCAGAACCCATCTTTCTCAGGTGGAGACAGAGCATGTTGTCCAGCCTCCCTTCAGAGGATGGAACATTTCTCTACCGTTGTTGATCCACGTTGAGGGCAAGGTCCTATGGGGGCCCACAAAGGGGTCTATTGTGTTGTTCCTGATAGAGATGGCTGGTAACAATGGAGAGAGGGATTTATTTGAGGTCTAGGCCCATCATATCTGTTTGGGAATCCCCAACAAGGGCCCCAACTGATGGAGGGGCCTGATAGTGACTAAAGAGTCATCATTAAAGTATGCTAGTCTCTTGCCCTTATTCGGCTTTTATAGTCCTTCCTTTGATAAGGGTAGCTTTGTAGTGAGTGAGGGAAGTGTAAGCAGGTGCAGAGATTATCTAAGTCTAAGTAGAAATGATTTCATTAGGAACTTTATGGTGTCTTTTTAGGTCTTTCTACTTGCTTGCTGCATATATTGACTCACTGCAAACTATCGTGCACTTTTGCTTACAGGTATATATTTTGCCCTAATTTATACATACATGTGAACATGAGCTCATATCTACAGGAATGCAGAGGTCATATAGGCTCCTAAACTGAATATGGGCCCCAGGTCAGATCAAATCGATGGGGTTTACAGTCAACCATATTTATATACCTTTCCCATATTTGGGAGCTACTCTCTCCCCTGATCCAGTTTTCTGGTCCTTTTTCCAGCCATGACATCATCTCCCCAGACAGTAACTCAGAAAAAAAAAAAAAAATACGAGTATAGTTATAGGCCCTTTAGAATATAACTAAAATAGGCCTACTAACTATCTACAAAACGGAGATCCCCAAATCTTCATCTGCACTATTCGAGCCTTTAGGTTCATGATTAGTCAACAATGTGTTTGGCTTTATATGTTAATTCTTTTTTCAGCCACCAGGTTCCATATGTTACCATAATGCCAACCAGACTTCCCCGGGCAGATGACCCACCAATGTGTCCTGGAGTCCTGCTTCCCCAGCGCTCTGCCACACTAGGGAAAGAGAAAGACAGGCTGGGAGTATGGATTGACCTGTCAATACCCATGTTCAGCAAGGAAGCAATTACAGAAGTCAGATCTTCCATCTTCTGCATCCCATAATAATCCTGGGTCCATACTCCCAGAGGGTTAAAGAACAGGAAAGCTATCGGGGGAGGGGATGGATATACAGAGCTGGTGGTGGGAATTGTACCCCTCTTATCCTATGGATTGAGTCAATCGTCACAAATTTTTAATTTTCTATTTGTAAAGACATCATTAAAACAATTGTGTTGTATGTATGTGTATATAAAAGATTTATTTCATGGGGAGGGGCGAGCCAGAGCAAAGTTTGAGACTATTTGATACCCAAAATTGACCTCTAGGCCTCATGTATGCAAATCCTTCCTGTACTCTACTGCTATTTAATTAACTTTTAACATATCACAGACTCATTCTCAGAAAAAAAAAGCAACTATTAAATTATAAATAATTTGAGATATTTCAAATCTATCTCTAAATCAAATCCAGTGTTCTCATTGCAATAATGAATTATAGCCAAGGTAATTCTAATTTTTTATGTTATCTGTCAATAAAGTATTTATAAATATGAAGTCTATAACAGTTAAAATATTCAGTTATATTTCCTATGCAGAAAAAATTCTCTTCGCAACATTTTTGTGTTAAATCTTCACATATCAATATGTTAATACATAGTTCTGGTATTTTAAAAGTTACTCTATGGAACCAGATGGTACCACACCTAGTTGAGCAAATACAAAACAGTGTGAAAGGACCCCAAACTCCTGGTCCCCACCAGCAGGGGGGAAGCTTCACAAGTGGTAAAACAGTGCTAGGGGCAGTCTCTCTGTCTCCCTTTGTATCTTTCCATTCCTTTCTGATTTCTCAGTCCTAACAAATAAAAGAAAGAAAACAAACAGGCCAGCAAGAGTGGTAGATTCATCATACTAACATTGAGTGTCAGTAGTAACTCTGGTGGCAATTAATAGTAAGAATCATTATCACCATCATCATCTTAATAGTAAAACTAAAATCACACCAATCAATAGGAAATTGCAGTCTTGTGAACTAACATTCCCTTTAAAAAAAAAAAATACAGGCTAGGGTAGATAACATAATGGTTATGGAAAAATACTCTCATGCCTGAGGCTCTGAAGTCCCAGGTTCAATCACCCACACCACCATAGTTGAGCAGTGCTCTGATAAAAATGATAATAAGTAAAATATACTTAAATTACAATGTTTCTTTAAAAACTCTACTACTAACATTACATACAAAGCTGATTTCTAACCTTTCTTTATTCAATAAATACTAAGTATCCACTAAATGTACAGCATTGTGCTAAGAATTGCAAAAGAACAAATTATTTCACTAAATATTCTTACCTTCAGCTGAAATCCAGTTTCATTCACTGTTTCTTTCCAGTTACCTTCCTAAAATTAAAGTTAATGTTAGAAAACATCACAATATAAAACAAACTGTAAGTGATATTCCACATTAAATAGCTATTGTCCACTATTCTCTCAGGAAAGATAGACAAAAGATTACAAAAAGGAAAACTCTTTATTAAAAAATTAAATACACTTGTGGCACTATATTGTTTTGTCAATATTTCCATTTTATAAATATATTTTTAAAAAATTAGATACACAAGAGACTACAAAAAAACCTACAGAATTTTATAGATCTGCGTTTTAAAAGTAACTAAAGATTATTGTATTTACTGTTTAATGTAAAACATTAATTCCCCAATAAATAAAAAAAAAGAAAAAATAACTAAAGACTAATTGCTATTGAAGTGCTACCAAAGTGTCATTTTTAGTATCCTTAAGCATAAATATTAGTTAAAGAAATATAATCCAGGGAATCAGGTGGTAGCACAGCGGGTTAAGCGCACGTGGCACAAAGAGCAATGACCAGCTTAAGAATCCCGGTTCGAGCCCCCGGCTCCCCATCTGCAGGGGATTTGCTTCACAAGCGGTGAAGCAGGTCTACATTTGTTTATCTTTCTCTCCCCCTGTCTTCCCCTCGTCTCTCCATTTTTCTCTGTCCTATCCAACGACGACAACATCAACAACAACAACAACTACGACAATAAAACAAGGGCAACAAAAGGGAATAAATATTTTTAAAAAAGGAAATATAATCTAGCAGTTTCAGAGGTGGGACAATAAAGCACTTAAGTGTTTTGTTTGTTGTTGTTGTTTTTTTGGCCTCCAGGGTTATCGTTGGGGCTTAGTACCTGCACTATAAATCCATTACTCCTGGCAGCCATCTTTTTTTCCCCCATTACTATTATTGTGAAGTAACCCACCACTTTTCTCTCACCCTCTCTATCTTCCCCTCCTCTCTCAATTTCTCTCTTCTCTACCCAACAATAGCAATGGCTACAATAAATAACAATAACAAGAGTAACAAAAAAGGGAAAAATGGATTCCATTAGCAGTGGATTCATAGTGCAGGAATCAAGCCCCAGCGATAAACATGAAGGTAATAATAAAAACAACAATAAGCTGGGGTCCAGGTGGCAACGCACCTGGTTAAACATGAAGTTACCATGTAAAAGTGAAAGTTACCATGCACAAGTAAAAGTTACCATGCATGAGTGTTGGGAATATGTGATTCATTATGACTATTAATTGTTAAAACCAATAAACTAAGAGAAAGGCAGGACCATATGGGCGGAATTAGCAGACAATTTTAGCATTAGTATAAAACATAACACAAGATAGACTCCCCATCCTTCTGTTACTAACTTATTTTACTTAACATGATTTCGTTGGCTCCAACCAAAATGGGCTGAAAACGGTTAAGCCACCATTTTTAATAGCTGAGTAGTATTCCATTGTGTATATAGACTACAACTTGTTCAAGCACTCATCTGTTGCTGGACACCTGGGTTGCTCCCAGGTTTTGGCTATTACAAATTGTGCTGCTATGAACATAGGTATACACAATCTATTTGGATGGCTATATTGGGTTCCTTAGGATATATCCCCTGGACAGGAAGTGCAGGATCATAGGGTAGGTCAATTTCCAGCCTTCTGAGAGTTCTCCAGACTGCACTCCACAGAGATTGTACCAATTTACATTCCCACCAGCAGTGTAGGAGGGTTCCTTTGACCCCACAACCTCTCCAACATTTGTTGCTGCTATCTTTTCAGATGTATGACATTCTCACAGGAGTGAAGTTGTATCTCAGTGTTGTCTTTATTTGCATTTCTCTGACAATCAAAGACTTGGAGCATTTTTTCATGTGTTTCTCAGCCTTTTGGATCTCTTCAGTGGTGAGTATTCTGTCCATGTCCTTTGCCTATATCCCTTTCATTCCTTGCTCATGCTTGATTGCTATGGCAAGAACTTCCAACACTATGTTGAATAATAATAGTGATGGTGGGGGAGTCGGGCTGTAGCGCAGCGGGTTAAGCGCAGGTGGCACAAAGCACAAGGACCGGCATAAGGATCCCGGTTCGAACCCCAGCTCCCCATCTGCAGGTGAGCCGCTTCACAGGCGGTGAAGCAGGTCTGCAGGTGTCCATCTTTCTCTCCTCCTCTCTGTCTTCCCCTCCCTCTCTCCATTTCTCTCTGTCTTATCCAACAACGACAACAACAATAATAACTACAACAATAAAACAACAAGGGCAACAAAAGGGAATAAATAAAATAAATATTAAAATAATAATAATAATAGTGATGGTGGGCAGCCCTATCTAGTACCTGATCTGAGTGGAAATGCTTCCAGTTTTTCACCACTGAGTATGATGTTGGCTGTAGGTTTGCTATATATATAGACTCCACTATCTTGAGGAATTTTTCATCTATTCCAATTTTTTGTAGTGTTTTGTTAATAGAGGGATGTTGTTTTTTTTTAAAGGATTTCTCTGCATCTGTTGATATAACCATGTGGATTTTGGTCTTGCTTTTATTGATATGGTGGATCACGTTGATTGATTTCTGTATATTAAACCAACCTTGCATGCCGGGGATAAACCCCACTTGGTCATGATGAACAATCTTTTTAATATACTGCTGTACCCCGTTGACTAGAATTCTGTTCAATATTTTCGCATCTGTGTTCATCAGAGATATTGGTCTGTAGTTTTCTTTTTTGGTTGTGTCCCTGTCTGCTTTTGGTATCAGGGTGATGTTGGCTTCATAGAAGCTGGCAGGGAATATTCCAGTGTATTCAATCTTCTGGAAAACTTTTAAAAGTAAAGGTATTAGTCCTTCTTTGAAGGTTTTGTAGAATTCATTTGTTGCTGGGAAATTGTGCCAATGCAGTCACATCTGCCATGTTGTCCCCTCAGGCTACTGCTAGTTCCCGCGAGTCCCACGAGAGTTGGGACATTCTCGGAGTGCCTGTTCAGCCATGTTGTGCCCTCAGGGCATTGTCTATATCCCCGCGATATTTGGAGTGCTTTGGTTACTCCTCCCCCCTCCCATTCTCACGAGAGTTATTATCCTATCCTGGAGTGCTATGGTTACTCCTCCCCCTTCCCATTCTCGCGAAAGCTGCTCCTATAAAAGCCTTTCTTCTTCCGCACCTTGCTCTCTTGCCAGCACTTCACTCCGGTGCTCAGACGCAGGAAAGGTTACTGTGTGAGGCGGCCATTTTCGCTACCTCCACGTGACCCAACCTGCTTCTCTAGCAAACAACTTTGAGGTGCCAGCGCAAATAAAGATTTGTGTTTCCTCTTTGCTCCGGACCCCTCCTCTCTCTCTTCTCCGCGGCCCGTGCACAACAATTTGTAAAACCATCTGGTCCAGGACTTTTATTTTGGGGAAGATTTTTGATAACTGTTTCAGTTTCATTAGCTGTGATAGGCCCTTTCATGTTATCTACTTCCTCTTTACTTAGTTTTGGAAGTTCATAGGTATCTAGGAAATAGTCCATTTCTTCCAGGTTCTCTAGCATGGTGGCATATAGTTGTTCATAGAAGCCTTGCATGATATGTTGAATTTCTGCAGTATCTGTTGTGATATCTCCTCTTTCATTTATGATCTGATTTATTTGGGTCTTCTTTTTTTGTTGTTGAGTCTGGCTAAAGGCACAGGCGCCGCCGTGCGAGCTGCTTGACACAGTACCAACTTCACAGTACCAACTTCACAGTACCAAGTTCAGCACAGCTGGACTCTCCAGGCCAAACTGAAACCATCTTTCCTTTTGCTATGTATAGGGCTTGGGATTAAGCTCTGTGTGGTCTTAATTAATAGTCTTTGCCTATGGCCAGGTTCAGAGTCTGATCAGTAAAAAAATAATGACAAAACCTGCACTGGACTCTGTAAGACTGATCATAATGAAACAAACAATATCAGTAATGCAGAATTTTTTAGGAGACTCCTAGAGGAAGAATTGTTTCCCCTTTTATCTACACCACTTTCTTTAGTATTCCCCCTAAAATACAGAGAAAGATTGGTGCTTCCCACAGTGGAGAGGCCACCTTACAGAGCATAATTAATCAATGGAAAGTTATGGCACCCGCCTAGATACAATGGGCCTTTTAATCTAGCACCCAACACTATGCTTCCACTTCCTTACACAGGATTAGTACATGAGAACCTAGGTCACATAGTGAGCATACAAAAAAGATGGATTAACTTTATGGAGAGGCTGGCGAGGTCTTTTTATATACAAAAAAGAGAGCTTAACTTTATGGAGAGGCTGGCAAGGTCAGCACCACCTTGGTGCCTTCTCAGTAAGGAACAAAACAAAACTTGATCAAACAATGGAACAGATTTTATGAAAAATGGGCTGCTCAATTTGTTTAAGGCCCCTAGAAACATAACAAACTTGAACTTTCTATGAACCATGGCTTCTGATGCATAGGGACAAAAAGATGGCATAAACAGACAAGCAGAATATTAATCTTAGTCAATAAGACATCTGCCTAGCACACAGATATAGGAATAACAAAAGACATAGAAACTGTGATGTGATCTCTAGGGAGAAAAGTGCCCCTAGAATGTGAATGTTCCACAAAGCAGGAGGTGTTCCCTACATGTGCTGTTCTTACTTGGTGATTTTTGTATTAATAAAGTCTTGGCAATTTAGGTATTAGTAATCAAAGCCAATAGTTCCAGTTTATCTATGTCCTCATTTAGCTTTCTCATTTCTTTACTGATTTTCTGGCTAGATGATCTGTCAAGTTGATAGAGTGGGGTGTTTAAGTCCCCCTACTATGACTGTGTTGCTGTTAATATATTGCTGTAGCTCTTTCAGTAGACGTCTGATATAGTTAGATGGCTTCTCATTGGGTGCATAGATGTTAATAACTGTTAAGTCCACTTGATTGACTGATCCTCTGAGTGTTAAGTAATGTCCATCCCTATTTTTTTAAGTTTTATTTATTTTAAAGTCTATCATGTCAGATATGAGAATAGCTGTTTCTGCCTTTTTGTGGGCCATTGCCTTGTATGATAGTTTTCCATCTATGTTTGTTTAGTTGAGTTAAGTGGGTTTCCTATAGACAGCATATTAGTGGCTTGTGTTTTCTGATCCATCTTCCTACTCTGTTCCTCTTAATAGGTGAATTCAGGCCACTGACATTTACTGATATTATACATTGAAGATTTTTTATTAAAATATTTATTCAGGATTCGACTTCCGGAGGCGGAGCTACGAGCAGCTTTCTCTCCTCTCCTCTCCTCTCCTCTCCCGGATCAACTAGGAATACCAAAGGAGACCACCCGGACCGAAACAAGACAGGACTAGAATGACCACAGAAACCCAGTAAATCACCCGTGAGTACAAACACGCGTGGCTGGTGACAGAGAGGAGAGAGGGGCCTAAGGAGAGATTAAGTGACTGCTAACAGTTCGACAGTTTGTTGGTGGAGACACCACCTCCAGTCTGCTCCACCAACAAGGGGACAGCTGAAGGGAGGAAAGGACTCCCCAGAGACTCACCAAGTACAACTCTGAGTCTCCATTGCTACTACCCTCAGAATCTGGAGCAGCAACAGGGAGGGACACCAGGGCACAGAGATCTAACCGGGAAACTCAGGAGAAGACCTATACCTCGGTGGCATAGCTGAAGGGCTGTGAAAGTCTCTTTGCATAACCACTGGATTATCTCTGCCACACCCTGCTTTATCTCTTGGTCAGGAGTCATTGATTAAGCCAAGAAGCCTATTGATAGTTTAAAAGCCCTCAGGCTACCATAGCCTACAGGGGAAAAAAAAAAGGCTTTTACACCACTGAACTCCAACTCAGGGATTGAAAAAACTGTTAACTTATATAAAATGGTTAAAACAACAAGAAAAAATAATGGAGACTCGAACCAGGACAAGAGTCCAGCTAAAAGTCCTCCAGAGGGCAAAGCACAAAACAACGAGTTCAACATCCAAACATTAGCTAAGGAAATAATAACAGGAGTGAGTAAAGAATTTGAAAAAATTGTAATCAGAACTGCAGGAACAACAAATGAGAATATGGAAGAAAATTCTAATTATCTCATGGTTATTAGAGAGCTGAAAGCTGAAATTGCTGAGCTAAGAAGGCAACTAGCTGAACAAGCTAAAACAGTATCAGAGCAGGGCAACAAAATAGATGAACTCCAGAAAGCAGTAGAGGGCAGAGAGAATAGAATCAATGAGGCTGAAGACAGAATTAGCAAGATTGAGGATGAATTAGAGACAACTAAAAAAGAAGTAAGAGATCTCAAAAAGAGATTAAGAGATGCTGAAAACAACAACAGAGTCCTATGGGATGACTTCAAAAGAAACAATATACGCATTATTGGCTTACCAGAGGAAGAAAGAGAAGGGGAGGAAGAAAGCATTCTCCAGGCCATAATAGCTGAAAATTTCTCTAGTCTAGACAACACCAAAGACATAAAGATTCAAGAAGCCCAGAGGGTCCCAAACAGAATTAACCCAGACCTAAAGACACCAAGACATGTCATACTTAGATTGGAAAGGAATAAGGATAAAGAAAGGATCCTCAAGGCTGCAAGAGAAAAACAAAGAGTCACCTACAAAGGAAAACCCATAAGATTAGCAGCAGACTTCTCCATACAAACACTACAGGCAAGAAGAGAATGGCAAGATATCTATCGAGTGCTCAATGAGAAAGGCTTTCAGCCAAGAATACTATATCCTGCTAGACTGTCATTCAGACTAGATGGAAGCATCAAAACCTTCTCAGACAAGCAACAGTTGAAGGAAGCAACCATCACCAAGCCTGCCTTGAAAGAAGTTCTGAAAGGTTTCCTATAAACAACAGACCACCACAAATAGAACATATATCAAAACACTCTAAAACTCTACAAGAATGGCGTTAAAATATCTTCAATCTTTGATATCAATAAATGTGAATGGCCTGAATTCACCTATTAAAAGACACAGGGTAGGAAGATGGATCAGAAAACACAACCCAACAATATGTTGTCTACAGGAAACTCACCTAACGCAACAAGACAAACACAGACTTAAAGTGAAAGGATGGAAAACTATCATTCAAGCCAATGGCCCACAAAAAAGGGCAGGAACAGCTATTCTCATATCTGACATGATAGACTTTAAAATAGATAAGATTAAAAAAGATAGGAATGGACACTACTTAATGCTCAGAGGATCAATCAATCAAGAGGACTTAACAATTATTAATATCTATGCACCCAATGAGAAGCCATCTAAATACATCAAACTTCTACTGAAAGAGCTACAGCAATATATTAACAGTAACACAATCATAGTAGGGGACTTATCTCAACTTGACAGATCATCCAGGAAGAAAATCAGTAAAGACATAAGGGAGCTAAATGAAGAGATAGATAACCTAGAACTATTGGACATTTTCAGAGTCATTCAGAGCAAGTTGTGGTATATATACACAATGGAATACTACTCAGCTGTAAAAAATGGTGACTTCACCATTTTCAGCCGATCTTGGATGGACCTTGAAAAAATCATGTTGAGTGAAATAAGTCAGAAACAGAAGGATGAATATGGGATGATCTCACTCTCAGGCCGAAGTTGAAAAACAAGATTAGAAAAGAAAACGCAAGTCGAACCTGAAATGGAATTGGAGTATTACACCAAAGTAAAAGACTCTGGGGTGGGTGGGTGGGGAGAATACAGGTCCATGAAAAATGATGAATGAAATAGTGGGGGTTTTATTGCTAAATGGGAATCTGGGGAATGTTATGCATGCAAAAAAAAAAAAAAAAAAAAGTAGAAACGCAAAGCAGAAATTGACTGAGTTTGGAGTATGGCACCAAAGTAAGAAAGCAGAAGTATACTAGAGTTTGCAGTGAGTACCTCCCTAATACTTCCTCTCCACTTTTCCAAGCTTTGGGTCCATGATTGCTCAACAGTTTGTTTGGCTTTGTATGTTAACTCTCTTTTCAGTCACCAGGTTCCAGGTTTCATCAGGATGCCGGCCAGACTTCCCTGGATTGAAGACACCACCAATGTGTCCTGGAGCTCAGCTTCCCCAGAGACCCATCCTACTAGGGAAAGAGAGAGGCAGACTGGGAGTATGGACCGACCAGTCAACGCCCATGTTCAGCGAGGAAGCAATTACAGAAGCCAGACCTTCTACCTTCTGCAACCCTCAATGACCCTGGGTCCATGCTCCCAGAGGGATAGAGAATGGGAAAGCTATTGGGGGAGGGGGTGGGATATGGAGATTGGGCGGTGGGAATTGTGTGGAGTTGTACCCCTCCTACCCTATGGTTTTGTTAATTAATCCTTTCTTAAATAAAAAAAAAAAAAAAGGGAAAAAAAATAAAAAATAAATGAAAAATAGGGCGGGGTAGACAGCATAATGGTTATGCAAAGAGTCGCATGCCTGAGGCTCTGAAGTCCCAGGTTCAAGCCCCTACACCACCATAAGCCAGAGCTGAGCAGTGCTCTGGTAAAAATAAAAAATAATAATAAAAAAAAAATATTTATTCATTCCCTTTTTGTTGCCCTTGTTGTTTTATTTTTGTAGTTATTATTATGGATGTCATTGTTGTTGGATAGGACAGAGAGATATGGAGAGAGGTGGTGAAGACAGAGAGGGAGAGAAAGACAAGACACCTGCAGACCTGCTTCACCACCTGTGAAGGGACTCCCATACAGGTGGGGAGCCAGGGGCTTGAACCTGGATCCTTATGCCAGTCCTTGCTCTTTGCCCCATGTGCGCTTAACCCTCTGCGCTACCGCGCAACTCGTGGTTGAAGATATTTTAATGCCATTATTGTAGGCTTTTAGAGTGTTCTGATATATGGCGTATTTATGGTGGTCTGACTGTTTATAGAAGACCTTTCACAACTTCAGGGCAGGCATGGTGATAGCTGATTCTTTCAACTGCTGCTTTTCTTGAGAAGGTTTTTATGCCTCCATCTAGTCTGAATGAATGTCTAGAAGGATGCAGTAGTCTTGGTTGAAAGTCTTTCTCATTCATCACTCGATAGATATCTTGCCATTCTCTTCTGGCCTGTAGACTAGAGAAGATCTCAGCTATTATGTACTGAAGAATGCTTTCTTCCCCTACCTTTCTTCCTCTGGTAAGCCAATAATGCATATATAATTTTTCTGAAGTCTTCCCATAGGTCTTGTTGTTTTCAGTATCTATTCATCTCTTTTTGAGATCTTTTACTTACTTCTTTTTTAGTTTTCTCTAATTCGTCCTCGATCTTTCTAATTCTGTCTTCAGCCTCATTTATTCTATTCTCTCTCCCCTTTACTGTTTTCTGCAGTTCACCTATTTTGTTACCATGTTTTAACTTAGCTTGTTCACGTAGCTTGTTAACTCATCTAATTCAGCTCTCAGCTCTCTAATAACCTTAGTACAGTGTTTTCCAGAGTCTCTCTTGTTGTTTCTGCATTTCTAATGACAATTCTTTTAAACTCTTTACTCACTCCTGTGATTATTTCCTTAAGTAGTGTTTAGATGTTGACCTCATTATTTTGTGCTTCAACTTTTGGCTGCACTCTTGTCCTGGTTCATTTCTCCAGTATTTTTTCTTGTTTGTTTAACCATTCTATATAGTATGTTATGGGGTTCCTCTCTTAGTACTTTTCAAATTACTGATCATTCTTGCCTGGAGTGATTTGTGTCTAAGTAAAGCACTTAAAGGGTTCACAGTTGTGGAAATTAACAACTGTTCCAATATTATTCCAGTCCCTGAGTTGGAGCACAATGGCTGTTAAAGTCTCTTTTGTTTTGTTCTTTTTCTTCCCTGTAGGCTATGGGAGAGTGAGGGCTTTTAAACTATAAGTAGGCTTCTTAGCTTAATCCCTCCCTCCTGACCAAGAGATAAAGCAGGGTGGGTGAGAGATAGCACAGTGATTATGCAAAGAGACTCTCACATTCCAAGGATCCAAAGCTGTGGGCTCAGCTTCTCTGCCAGGCCAGGCAGCACTCCTGGGCCCTATGAGTTTCTAAACAAGTCCCATTTATAGTATGTAGGTTCTGAAGGAATTATTCACCATGTTCTCATCAGGAGAACAATGTGGAAAGGCTCCCACTATACAGCCCCACTGCTAGGCCACTGAGGTGTAGCTCTTCTCCTGAGTTTTCTGGTCAGTTTTCTATTCCCAGATGTCAGCACAGGACCTCCCCCCTACTGTTCCAGCTTCTGAGGGCAGTAGCAATGGAGACTCAAAGTTGCATTTGGTGAGTCTTAGGGGAGTCTTATCCTCCCTTCAGCAGTTCTTTTGTTGGTAAAACAGACTGGAGATGGTGCCTCAACTGGTAAACTGTGGGACTGCTACCAGCCACTTAATCTCTTCTCAGGTGCCTCTCTGTCCATGAGCCACATGTGTTTGCACTTACCGGTGATTTGGTGGGTTCCTGAAGTTGTTTTAGTCCTGCCTTGTTGTGGTCCCAGGTGACCTCCTTTGGTATTCCTCACTGACGCGGGAGAGGTGAGGAGAGAAACATAGCTGCTGCTGCTCTGTAGCCCCACCTCCGGAAGGCTCTTTAATTTTTTTTTTTTTTTTTTTTAGTACTAACCTTTTTTAGTATTAACCTGAGCTTAACCCGCTGCGCTACCACCCGACTCCGGTCCCACATTTAATACCCATTGCTAACATAAGGCAGAGCTGAGCAGCGCTCTGGTAAAAAATAAATTTACAGATTAAAATAATACTAATAATAAGCTTTTTTTTTTTTTTTTTAAAAAGCAGACTGGGAGGGAGATTGTACAATGAATAAATACAATGGATAAGGTCCCAAGTTTGTTCCCCAGAGTAGTAGTCTGGCTCTCTCTCTCTCACTACTCTCTTGTAAATAAATAAATCTTTGTGTGTGTGTATTTTATATACAAAAGAAAACAAACAAAACCACAAATTAACAACGCTGATCCCAAGAGCCCTTAAGAATAAGCACTTTATAATTGGGGGAAAAAAAAAAAACACTCAACGAATTCTTTAAAGACAAAATTAAAGAAAAATACCTGTGTTAAAAACAAATAGAAGATTTTGTCTCTGCAGAGGATAGGATGTGAAGAAACTCTCAAGAGAAAATTTTCTAGACCGATTCGTCGTCTTTCCACAAAATCCGGGTCCATGTTGTCAGCAGATAGTTTATGCCAAACAAATTCTGCCTAGGTAAACAAATTAGTCATGAAAAACAGTTTTAATATTAAATAATTCTAAGCTATACTGTCATGTCACTTACCCTTTTTTCTGGTAGAGGTGGCACAACAATATGTGGATAGTAAACTAAAAGGTAGTTTCTCAACAACTCAAATTCACTATATCGCCTCCAAAGTGAGTCTGTTAGGACACTTTGACCATCAATATTTTCAACTGACCTAAAAAAGAATAGAATATGATTTCTGTCATTTTTTTTTTATTTCCTCCTCCAGGGTTATTGCTGGGCTCGGTGCCTGCACCATGAATCCACCGCTCCTGGAGGCCATTTTCCCCCCTTTTTGTAGCTTCGTTGTGGTTATTATTATTGCCCTTGTTGACGCAATTCGTTGTTGGATAGGACAGAGAGAAATGGAGAGAGGAGGGGAAGACAGAGAAGGGGAGAGAAAGATAGACACCTGCAGACCTGCTTCACTGCCTGTGAAGCGACTCCCCTGCAGGTGTGGAGCCGGGGGCTCAAACCGGGATCCTTACACCGGTCCCTGTGCTTTGCGCCACATGCGCTTAACCCACTGCGCCACCGCCAGACCCCGATTTCTGTCATTTTTAATACAAGTATATGTACACAATTATCTATAAAATTTAAACACCAGGGCTGGGGAGATAGCATAATGGTTATGCTGAAGACTTTCATGCCTAGGCTCTGAGGTCTCAGATTCAATCCCCATCACCACCATAAACAAGAGTTGTGCAGACTCTCAGGCCGAAGTTGAAAAACAAGATTAGAAAAGAAAACACAAGTCGAACCTGAAATGGAATTGGAGTATTACACCAAAGTAAAAGACTCTGGGGTGGGTGGGTGGGGAGAATACAGGTCCATGAAAGATGATGAATGACATAGTGGGGGTTGTATTGTTAAATGGGAATCTGGGGAATGTTATGCATGTACAAACTATTGTATTTACTGTTGAATGTAAAACATTAATTCCCCAATAAAGAAATAAATTATATATAAAAAAAAAAGTTGTGCAGAACTCTGGTCCCCCTCCCCCCACCTCTCTCTACCTATCTCATTAAAAATCAATAAAGATAATTTTAAAAAACTTCAGCTTCATTTACTGAATGAACCAGAAATGAAGTTTTTTTTAAAAAAAACCTTTCATGTATTATCTGATTTAATCCTTACAACAACCCTGTGAAGCAGGGATTACTGTCCCCATTTTACAGATAAGCAAACCACTGCAAAGCATATGTTCTTAACAATCACAGAGATCTAGGGGTAGAGGACTTAATTTATCTAAGTGTAAAGTCCTAAGTCTAACTCCTTTCTTACTGTTAAAAACTTTTTTTGAGCTCAAAACTGATAGTTACATTGGAATAGTCTAAAAACCTTAGTGTATAATTGATGTACAATAGTTGATTTTATAACAGAAAATCTGGTTTTGCTAGTATGTCATTAAATAAAAAGCATTTCTAACTGCCCTCCTGACACAATGAAGGGATATTGACGAAAACCAAGTTATTACAAGTTATTATTGATTCAAGGTTATAAATAAATCAGATGCATGAGATTGCCAAAAAATATCTGTTTATTATTTTTATTTACTAGGGGATAAAGACAGAGAAACTGAGTGGTCTGGGAGGTGGTGCAGTGGCTAAAGTGTTGGACTTTCAAGCATGAGGTCTTGAGTTCAATTCCCAGCAGCACATGTACCAGAGTGTTATCTGGTTCTTTCTCATTCCTCCTATCTCTCTCACAAATAAAAAAATAAAATAAAATAAAAGACAGAAACAGAGGGAAAGAAGAGTGATAGAGAGGGTCAGAGAGAGACGTGCAGCCCTGCTTCACCACTGTTAAGCTTTTCCCCCTGCAGGTGGGGACCAGGGGCTTAAACCTGGGTCCTTGTACACTGTAATGTGTGTGCTTAACCCAGAAAATATCCATAAAGGCAAAACATTACTTAATTCTGAAAAGATGGGGGAGAAGGAATGTAAAAATTCATTTCTACTGGTATAGTAGGAAAGTGTTGAACTCTCAAACATGAGGTTCTGAGTTCAATTCCTAAGCAATAAATATGCCAGAATGATGCTGCTCTAGTTCATTCCCCTCCCATAGTAACTACTTTAAAAATTAATTTCTAGTCTTACCTTTAACATAAAAGCTGCAGACAATGCCCTATCATATCTACACAAATGTCAGTTTACATAATTGGGAGGAAATTAGGGTATAAAGCATGTATGAAATTATTTTTGACAATACTAAAGAGTTCTGCTGCCATAATCACTGTTAAGACCCTCAATCATTTGCCTGACAATAATGTACATTCTCCAAAACAATGCCCATACCACCACAATGTATATTTGCATAAGGCTACCGAAAATAAATCTATCTTGGAATAAAGTCTGAGCAAGTATATATGCAGGAAATCGAACACACTTGTTACCATGTGCAAGGAACTGGGTTCAAGCCACAGGTCCCCATTTGCAGAAAGGAAGCTTCAGATGGGGTAAAATAGTGCTGCAGCTCGATTTTTTTCTATGCTATCTTCCCCAGCCCTCTCAATTTCTGCCTATCAAATGAAAGGAGAAAAAAAGAAAGAAAAACAAGCACCAGGAACATTGCACTTGTCATTCAGACACAGAATTACAGAAACAATCCCGGTGGAAAAGAAAAAGAAAAGTAGGTATACTATGCCATGCTCAGTACAAGGGCTGGTAAATATGTATAGTTTGCCACTAAATTATTAAATATTAATAAAAAGAAAAAAACGCAAGATGTACAAAAAATAGCTTGCATGGCAAAAATATAGGTCAGAACTGACATTAATTATGACTAATATTATTCTAATTCAGATTCTCAACTTGAGTGCAAATATGTGTATTACTCAAATTACAAATTATACAAAGTAACTACCAACAGAACCTATAGCAAGTTAATAAGAAGATATAGTTTACACACAGTGGTTATTTGATTTTTCTTTTTTTTTTTTTTTTTTTTAAGATTTGACTAAGAACCAAGGCATCACTCTAGTACATATGATATTGGGGATCAAATTCAGGACCTCATGCTAAGTTTTTGCCTTTTTTTTTTTTTAAGGTCACTTAAAGCAGGGCCTAGTAACTGGAAAATTCTCAAAATGCATAAATATTTCTATTGAACTATAAAATCACTGTATTATCCAATCCTTTAACAAGGCACATAATTTGTTTTACATACAGCATCTAATTTTACCCTCACAATAAAGTATATGATGTCATTATTAACTCTGTCTTACAAACTGTTATGGCTTAAATTATGACATCATACAACTTCATATTCTTTTTAAAATATTATTTAAATTCATTTTATTTTTGGACAGAGCAAAGATAAACTGAGGGGAGGGAGTTGAGAGGGAAAGACAGAGACACATCTGCAGCACTGGTTCACCACTCTTGAAGCTGGGGGCTTAAACCCAGCTCCTTGAGCACTGTAAAGTGTGCACTCAACCAGGTACACAGTACTCAGCCCCTACCTCTCATATTCAAATTCATTTTTATTTAATGGATTTCTGGTCTACAAACAGGAAAACACAAAATTTGGAGGGGGGAAAAAAAACAGGGGCTAGGGAGATAGAACAATCATTATGCAAATGGTCCCTGATTTAATCCCTAGCATGATCTTGTGAGAAATAGCCTAGTTGGTTGCAGCCTTTTCATTGATGTCTATCAATGCAGTCTGACTACAGACCCCTGACTTTTACATGTCTACATGACTACAACCATGCCTTGTTTTTCTTCAAAATTAGTTTAGACTTCCCATCCCCTTGCTATATCTCTCATTCCCATTATAGCCACATTGTAAACTCAGACTTCCTGGCCAAAAGCCCCTTCCTCAATCTGTCTTTCTTAGTAATAGTCACATTGTCCTGGCCAGAATCCTTGCACTTCCTTTCCCACTATAGTCCCCCATCCCCTTTCCCACTATAGTCCCCCATCCCCTTTTCCTGAACCTGGTTAGATTGTGAGCCAATTCCCTTTCACCAAAGGGGAAGAGGACAGGTTGTTCCCATATCCAGTAATGTATAAAAAGGCTCCGAAGATTGCCTTTGGTGTGCTTGCTGGTTTATACCCTTGCACCCATATATACATATACATACGTGTGTGTGTAAAATTTTTGTGCGTGCGCGCGTGTGTATGTGTGTGTGTGTGTGTGTGTGTGTGTGTGTGTGTGTGTGTGTGTGTGTGTGTGTGTGTGTTGAAACTTTTGCTTTGCTTATGGCTCTCGGTGTCTTAGTCCTTGTTTTAAGGCATAGACAGAGTGAATTTTGCATTATTTCCCACAATCATAAACCAGATCTGAGCAGTTCTGTGAGGGGGGAAAAAAAAGAGGAAAAAATGGTGACATTTAGCTTTATTCAATTGTAGTCTACTAAAAGATAACACTATATGAAACTACCAGGTAGAAAGTATTTGTAAGGTAAGCTATATGATAGATGTTCAATTTTTCTTATTTATTTATTTAGTTGTTGCTGTTGTTTTGGCCTCCAGGGTTATTGCTGGGACTCAGTGCCTGCACCATGAATCCACTGCTCCTGGAGGCAATTTTTTTCCCTTTTGTTGCCCTTATTGTTTTATCGTTGTTATTATTATTGTTATTGACTTTGGATAGGACAGAGAGAAATGGAGAGAAGAGGGGAAGACAGAGAGGGGGAGAGAAAGATAGACACACCTGCAGACCTGCTTCACCGCCTGTGAAGCGACTCTCCTGCAGGTGGGGAGCCAGGGGCTTGAACCAGGATCCATCCTTAAGCCGGTCCTTGTGCTTTATGCCATGTGCGCTTAACCCACCATGCTACCACCTGACCCCCTGATGTTCAACTTTTAGTTAATAGTAAGAATAATACCCACCTTGCCCAAAATTATCTACATTAACACTGAATTACATGAATCCTGCTTTAAAACAAGAATTCTGTGGTTGCTAATGATTAAGGATACTGATAAAACAATCTGTTCAAAAACGTTAAATTTCAAAGTAAATATCTATATAATATGAAGTAGGCAGTAATTCAAGATAAGGAAAACACAAGAGATAAAAAGATAGATAAACTGACTTTTTAAAATGTAAAAGTCTTTCTTGTGAGAACCATAATGGTTATCTTTGGGAAGTAGGAGGGTGGGGATACTTTTGGTAAATTTTGGTGGTGGGTGTGGTGTAAAATTATACACTGTAACTTTACAATCTTATAACCTACTATTAATCACAATTTTTAAAATATATAAATAAAATTCAAAGTCTTTGTACCCTTAAAGATAACCAAAGCAGGCACAGGAAGGTGGCAAAGTACAGGAGATCAGGACATGAAAGCATGAGTTTGTGAGTTTGATCACCAATACTACATACCTCACATCAGTCATAGTTGGTCTCCCCCCTTGCATTAGTAGATAAATTTATAAGAAAAAAGACGATAAAAATTATGGCCCACAGTCCATGTTTCAACACCTGGAGCCTCAGTAAAAGTTGTAAATTCCTGAAGTCGGGCAGTAGCGCAGCAAGGCTAAGTGAACATGGCACAAAGCGCAAGGTCCCGCATAAGGATCCCGGTTCCAGCCCCCATCCCCCACCTTTAGGGGAGTCACTTCACAGGCGGTGAAGCAGGTCTGCAGGTGTCTTTCTCTCCCCCTCTGTCTTCCTCTCCTCTCTCCATTTCTCTCTGTCCTATCCAACAACGACGGCATAAACAGCAACAACAATAACTACAACAAGAGCAACAAAAGGGAAAATAAATAGATAAATAAATATTTTTTTAAAAGTTGTAAATTCTTAGACTCCATATAAAACTTAGCATCTTGTGGTCCAGGAGGTGGCACAGTGGATAACGTGTTGGACTCACAAGCATGAGGTCCTGAGTTCGATTCCCAGCAGCACATATACCAGAATGCTATCTGGTTCTTACCTCTCTCCTCTTATCCCTCTCATTAATAAAAATAAATAAAATATTTTTAGAAATTAAAAAAATCATTAAAAAATAAAATAAAACTTAGCATCTTAAAAGAATTCTCCAAATAATTCTATAAAGTCTGAGAACCACTATCTTAAATTTGTAAATAAAGTAGTTGTGAAAGTCAACTTGGGAAACCTTATGTGTCTATTTGCTGGTGATTCACTTATATATTTATTTAAAGTCTAGCTATAGTACTCAAGTTTGGTCACTACTAATTTCTAAATTTTAAATTACTGGAGAATTGAACCTGGAATCTTAGAGTCTCATGCATGAAAATCTTTTGCATAACCATTATACCCTCTCCCCAGCTCCATAAAAGGTCATTTAAGTGGTCTGGGAGGTGGTGCAGTGGCTAAGGCACTAGACTCTCAAGCATTAGGTCCCAAATTCAATCACCCGCAGCTCTCCTCCTATCTTTCTTATGAATAAATAAATTCTTTTTTTTTAAAAAAAGGGTCATTTAAAAGTAAAAACTAAGTAACTGTAAATGATTCTAGGTTATTAAAACCAATTGGGGGGGTAGATAGCATAATGGTTATGCAAAGAGACTCTCATGCCCAGGTTCAATCCCTCTGCACCACCATAAGCCAAAGCTGTTCAGTGCTCTGGTATTTTTCTCTGTGTCTTTCTCTGCATCTCTCTCAAAAATAAAAATAAAATAAAATAAAATAAACCAATTACCCTCCAGCAGTAAAAGCTAGCTAAACTAAAAATATCCTTTTTAGTTTTCTATATGTTGGTTTTTATTTCTGAGAAACAGAAAGACACCAAAGAAGCATTCCAACCCTGATGTTGTTCATGGTGTTCCCATGTGAGGCCAGAGATTCCAATTTACTTTCAAAAAATAGTAATTTACTTTAGGTTCAAGCTCTCAATTCTCCCCTAGTCCTGCAGGGGGAGATGTTTCAAGCAATGGAGCAGTAAACTAGCCATCATTAGCTATTGTCTCCATTTAGCTAGTCTCCATTTAGCTACTGTCTCCTAATTCCCCTCAAACCTGGTATCTATTTTCTCAAAATTGCACAGAAATTATCTCTAACACCAAGCATGTACACAAAGCAAGTATCAGGCAATACTCCTCATTCTCAAAACAATTATTATTATGGCTACCAAGAGCACCACAGTAACAGACACATCCGTCTACCTGTGCAAGGAAAAGTAAAGAAACAAAAAATTTCTCATAAATGTAATGACTTCCAGGGGCTGTTCAGGTTCAAGCCCCTAGTCCCCACCTGCTAAAGAAGTTTTCTGATCCCAAATTTCCTGATATCTATTGTTAGAAATCCTACAGATTTTTTGTCTAAGCCTCCCATGTTTACAAAATGTCTGACTGACTGTTATCAGGTGCATTCCTTTGGTACACTGAGCCCCAGCAATAACCCTGGTGGCTAAAAAAAGATAATTAATTAATTAAAAACAAAAAGGGGAGACAGTAACGCACTAGGTTAAGTGCACATAGTACAAAGCGCAAAGACCCATACAAGTTTCCCAGTTTGAGCCCCTGGCTCCCCACCTGCAGGGGGGAGGTCACTTAACAGGTGAGGCAGGTAAGCAGGTGTCTATCTTTCTCTCCCCCTCTCTGTCTTCCCCTCCTCTCTCAATTTCTCTGTTCTATCCAGCAACAACAATAAATGGAAAAGATGGCACCAGGAGCAGTGCCAAGAGCAGTGGATTCATGGTGCAGGCACTGAGCCCCAGCAATAACTTTGGAGGGAAAAAAAAGGCTTCAGGCATTCCTTCTGTCATAGCTCCCTCTAGCCTAAAGGTTAATGCAGAAGAGTGTTAAAGATTTAACTATCAGCCCACAGGCATAGGGATAACGCAAAAGTGCATTCATAACTCTGACATTTGGCTCAATCCCTGAAGGGTCTGGGGGTTGTGCAGAGTGATCTGACAATAAATATAACTTGGGGCATCAAGAAGTACACCTGACTTAATGACTTTCAGACAAAGAATACTGTAATTAAGGCTTAACATATTCTTTTTTTTTTTTTTTTTGTATCCAGGATTGCTGCTGGAGTTGGGTGCCTACACCATGAATCCACTGTTCCTAGATGCTATTTTTTTTTTTCCCTTTCGTTGCCCTGGTTGTTTTTTGTTTTTTGTTTCCTTAATCATTGTGGTTATTATTGTTGTTGTTGGCTGGAACAGAGAGAAATGGTTGTTTTTTGTTTTTTGTTTCCTTAATCATTGTGGTTATTATTGTTGTTGTTGGCTGGAACAGAGAGAAATGGTTGTTTTTTGTTTTTTGTTTCCTTAATCATTGTGGTTATTATTGTTGTTGTTGGCTGGAACAGAGAGAAATGGAGAGAGGAGAGGAAGACAGAGGGGAGAGAAAGATAAGACACCTGCAGACCTGCTTCACCGCCTATGAAACGACCTCCCCTGCAGGTGGGGAGCCAGGGGCTTGAACCAGGATCCTTATGCCAGTCCTTGCACTTCGCTACTCGCTGCGCTACCGCCAGGCTAAACATATTCCTATTGATGCAGTATATGATTTTACCAATAATCTGCCAGAGTTCTGATCAGCATACCTGACACTGTCCCATCTCAAGATGTCTGAGTGTGTCTGGATACAACCCTTCAAACTTCATCAGATTAACTATATGATGATTTGAGTTATGTTCTCTCAACCCTGAGATGCTTCAGATCTCAGGGTCCAGGCATCTGGCAAAGGTTCTCTACCCAAGAATTATATATACCCATCCGCAGAGGAGAAGCTTCACTAGCAGTGAAGCAGTGCTACAGGTATCTATCTCTCTCTCTTCCTCTCTATCTCTCCTTCCCCTCTCAATTTCTCTGTCATATCAAATAAACACTAAATTAAAATGTTTAAAATGATGACTTGCAAATAATTCCATATACAACAGAAACTACATAAACACCTACCAAACAAGTTTTTTCTGGATAACCTCACCACTCACCTGGTTTCAATGAGGTAAGCAGTATATGTTTCTTGCATATTCATCGCATTTCTTCCAGTTCGTTTTTCTGCTTCTGAAACACTGATTTCTATCTTCTTTAAACTAAAGTTATTTTCTGTCATCTGAACAACAACACAAAAATGGAGCAACATTTTAAGATAGTATTAGGGAAAAAAAATCAATACATTATTAGTACATATTTCAAGATTTTTTTTTTTTAAACCAGAGCACTCCCCAGCTCTGGCTTATAGTGGTGCTGGGGACTGAAGTGAGAAACCTCAGGTGCTGTAGTTATGAAAGTTTGTTGTACTGAGAGTATAGATTGACCTGTCAACGCCCATGTTCATCCGGGAAGCAAATACAGAAGACAGACCTTCCACCTTCTGCATTTCACAATGACCTTGGGTCCATACTCCCAGAGGGCTAAAGAATAGGAAAGCTATCAAGGGAGAAGATGGGATACGGAGTTCTGGTGGTGGGAACTGTGAGGAGTTGTACCCCTCTTATCCTATGGTTTTTTTTTTTTTTTTAATCCTATGGTTTTGTCAGTGTTTCCTTTTTATAAATTAAAGAGAAAAAAAAAAGAAACCTCCCCCAATCATGCTCTTGGCAGAACCTGAAAATGAATAAAGTCCAACATTCTTAATAAGTATTTATTGAATTAATAAATTCTCCCCAAACCAAAAAAAAAAAAAAAAAAGTTTGTTGTTCTATCACTGGTACTGTATCCCTAGTCCCAAAATTTTTCGTATTTCTTGAACTGTCAGGGTTAGTGACAATAATAAATGATGTGCTATCAGCATATTGAACTTTTCTAGAATCAATTTGTTATTAAAATATAGATATCTATTACCATTAATTTTAATGTTTTGATCATGAGGAATATTGGATCTTGTTGAAGGTTTTCCTTTTGTGGATGTGGTGAATTACATTTACTGACTTGAGTATGCTGAATCAGAATCAGCCATTCATCCCTGGGATAACTCCCACTTGCCCATGGTGTATAACTTTTTTGATGCACTGCTATAGTTGTGTTGCTAGGATTTTGTTTAAGATCTTAACATTTATGTTCATTAGGGATATTGGTCATTTTTAGTTGTACTTCTTGTGATTGGCTTCATAGAATGTGGAAGAAAATGTATCTGAGTCTTTGATATTTTGGAAGAGCTTGTAAAGTTTTCTAGATCTTCTGGGTTCAGTCTTGGGATGCTGTATGCTTCAAAGAACTCATCCATTTCTTCCAGATTCTCTAGTTGAGTGGCATATAGTTGTCTGTAAAAACCTCGTATGATGGGGGGGTCGAGCGGGTTAAGCGCACATGGTGCTAAGTGCAAGGATGGGGTAAGGATCCCGGTTCAAGCCCCCGGCTCCTCAACTGCAGGGGAGTCGCTTCACATGCGGTGAAGCACGTCTGCAGGTGTCTATCTTTCTCTCCCCCGTCTCTCTCGATTTCTTTCTGTCTTATCCAACAACAATGACAGCAATGACAAGAAGAATAACAATTATAAACAAAAAGGGGAAAAAGTGGTCTCCAGAATCATAGGGAAAAAAACCTCGTATGGCGAGTTGAGCTGACGCAGTGGATTAAGTGCAAGTGGCGCAAAGCACAAGGACCAGCATAAGGATCCGGTTAGAGTGGGGAGTCCCTTCACAGGCAGTGAAGCAAGTCTGTAGGTGTCTATCTTTCTCTCCCCTCTCTGTTTTCCCCTCCTCTCTCCATTTCTCTCTCTGTCCTATCCAACAACAATGACATCAATAACAACAGTAATAACTACAATAAAAAAACAAGAGAAACAAAAAGGGAAAATAATAAATAAATATAAATGTATATGACTTGTATGATATTCTAGATTTCAGTGGTGTCTGCTATGATTTCTCCTCTTTGATTTGTTATTTGATTTATATGGGTCCTCTCCTTTGTCAGTCTGGCTAAGGGTTTGTCAATTTTGTTTACCCTTTGGAAGAACCAGCTTCTAGATTAATCAATCTTGCATACTGTTTGTTTTCAATACCATTTATTTCTGCTCTCATTTTTAATATTTCACACTATCAGTATTTTGTAGCCTGTATACACATGAATTTCACCACTGAGGAAAGGTCTAGCATATATCCAAAGCAACTCCACTTACAAGCCAAGACAAAGTCAAAGTGGTAACTATTATATCTTGGTTTTCCTTCTCCTTTATTCACTTTCAGGAGTAGATTTTTAAAAATATTTTTATTTATTTATTCCCTTTTGTTGCCCCTGTTGCTTTTATTGTTGTAGTAATTATTTATGTCATCGTTGTTGGATAGGACAGAGAGAAATGGAGAGAGGAGGGGAACACAGAGAGGGGGAGAGAAAGATAGACACCTGCAGACCTGCTTCACCGCCTGTGAAGCGACTCCCCTGCAGGTGGGGAGTCCGGGGCTCGAACCGGGATCCTTACACAGGTCCTTGCACTTTGCACCACGTACATTTAACCCGCTGTGCCACCGCCCGACTCCCAGGAGTAGATTTTAATTAATGATAGACTAGGGGCTGTATGGGTAGATCACCAGATAGGGTGCCTACATTGCCAAACAACAATCTAGGTCAAAGCAGTGAAGAAGTGTTTCTCTTCTCTCTCCTCCCTTTCTCTCTTCCTGTCTCCCCTTCCCTCTCAGTTTCTCTATCCAGTAAATAAATAATAAACAAACAAAACCTATGAGATTTTTCACACAGAAAAATAAACCACTTTTCCAGCCTTTAGGTTCATAACTAGTCAACAATTTTTTTGGTTCTATTTATGTTAACTCTTTTTTCAGCCACCAGGTTCAGATGCTAACATGATGCTAGCCAGACTTCCCTGGGCAGATGACCCCACCAATGTGTCCTGGAGCCCTGCTTCCCCAGAACACCGCCCCATTAGGAAAAGAGAGAGACAGGCTGGGAGTATGGTTTGACCTGCCAATGCCCATGTTCAGTGAGGAAGCAATTACAGAAGCCAGACCTTCCACCTTCACCCCATAATGACCCTGGGTCCATACTCTCTGAGGAATAAAGAATCAGAAAGCTATCGGGAGAGGAGATGGGATATGGAGGTCTGGTGGTGGGAATTGTGTGGAGTTGTACCCCTCTTATCCTATGGTTTTTGTCAGTGTTTCCTTTTTATAAATAAAAATTAAAAAAAAAAAAACCTATATGCTATGAGGACAGAAAAGGTAAGTGAAAGTGCAAAAAATTAAATCAGAGGGCCATGTGGTTCCGCACCTGGTTGAGCACACATGTTATAGTGCGCAAAGACCTTAGTTATAGACCCCAGTCCTCACCTGCAGGGGGAAAGCTTCATAAGTGATGAAGCAATGCTGCAGTTATCTCTCTGTCTTTTTCTTCTCTATCCCCCATCCCCCTCAATTTCTCTGTCTCTATCCAATAATAAAGAGAACACATTTAAAAAGTGTTCCAGTTCAATCCCCTGTACCACCATAAACCAGAGCTGGACAGTGCTCTGTTAAACAAAACTAAACAAAACAAACAAACAAACCAAAAAAAGGTAAAGAAAAGTAAAGAATGTTAAAAAGAAGATAAAGGGAAGAGAACATAAGAGTCAATCCAATAAAATTAGCATGATGAGTCAGCAAGAACAGAAAGTATTCAGTTGTTAAATAAGACATTACATAAAGCAGAAGTTGTATGTTTATGTTCTAAGAGAGAAAATCAAACAGATACAAGGAAATCAAAAGAAATCTGAAGAATTTACATATGCACCAATTATTCAGCAGATTCTGAAGCCCCCACTGGTTGAAAAAAAAAAATTCCAATTTCAGCTAACAGCAAAGCACCAACTCTTCTAGTGAGAAACTCCCTGAAACACATGAATGGAAAAGCAAGTTATCTCTCTTAATAGAAATAGACTCCATCAGTCATGAATTTTATACTGTCATGCCATCCAATTACACTGAAGAAAAAGAATTAAATAATTATCATATAAACTAAAGAATAAAAGCAAAAAGTACAATAATAACAGTAGTGCTTGACAAATAAAATAAAATTGCTTATGCTATGAATATTAAAGCATAGAACAGTAGCTAGGGAGGAGGTTCAGCAAACAAAAACATAAGATTAGAATGTGTAAGGCACTGCATTTAAAAATCTTAATGGTGGGGGTCGGGCGGTGGCGCAGTGGGTTAAGCGCATGTGGCGCAAAGCGCAGGGACCGGCGTAAGGATCCCAGTTCAAGCCCCCGGCTCCCCACCTGCAGGGGAGTTGCTTCACAGGCGGTGAAGCAGGTCTGCAGGTGTCTTTCTCTCCCCTTCTCTGTCTTCCCCTCCTCTCTCCATTTCTCTCTGTCCTATCCAACAACGAATTGCGTCAACAAGGGCAAAAACAATAACCACAACGAAGCTACAACAAGGGCAACAAAAGGGGGGGAAAAATGGCCTCCAGGAGCAGTGGATTCATGGTGCAGGCACCGAGCCCAGCAATAACCCTGGAGGAAAAAAAAAAAATCTTAATGGTGTATGTGTGTGTGTGTGTGTGTAAGACTAATATACAGGGGGCTGGAGAAATAACTTACTAGCATGTCTTACCAAGTGTACATGTATGTTAGGTTCAAACCCCAGCACCAAATGGAAACACCACAAGGCACGTGGTGAAGCTCTGTGTTAAGGTGTCTCTCCCTCTCTGTAACTATGTATACAGAGATATCTATATGTATATCTACATGTATATGCATACATACGTATATCTATGTATACAGAAACCTGTATCTCTATCTAAAGTAAAATAAATAAATAAGTATACCTGTAAGCAGTTCTACTGTGCATACTCAAGGCCTTGGTCCAACATTTTAAAAAGTACTAATAGTGGCTGGGCATTGACAAATCTGGCAGAACGCATGTCACCATGCACAAGGACCTAGGCTCTGGGTCCCACCTACGGGGTGGGGGTGGGAGGGCGACTTCACAAGTGGGGAAGCAGTACAGTAAGGTGTCTCTCTCTTTCCTTCTCTATCCTCCCTTCCCTCTCAATTTCTGTCTCTATCCAATAAGTAAATTAAAAAAAAATAAAGTAATAATAAGGGCCTGTAAGAGTTTACCTAGAGGGACCCTGTCCAGCAGTAGTGCAGCAGGTTAAGCGCATGTGGTGCAAAGTGTAAGGACTGGCTTAAGAATCCTGGTTCGAGCCCCCGGCTCCCCATCTGCAGGGGAGTCGCTTCACAAGCGGTGAAGCAGGTCTGCAGGTGTCTATCTGTCTCTCTCCCTCTCTGTCTTCCCCTCCTCTCTCCATTTCTCTCTGTCCTATGCAATAACAATGACATCAATAACAATAAAAACAAGGGCAACAAAAGGGAAAATAAATAAATATAATAATAATAATAATAAAAGAAGTTTACCTGGATAGTGCACCTGCTTTATCAAAAATGTGACCCAGGTTTGAGCTTGGCCTCCACTGTACTAGAGAAAGTTTGAATGCTGTGGTGTCTTTACCTCTCCCTTTCTAACTCTCTCTTCCTGAAAAAGTCAGCCTCCAGCAATACAACTCTGGTTAAGCAGGAAAGTAAAGCTTCACACCTGGAATGTCTGAAACTCTAGGCTGTTTCATGGCACTACAAGAGATTACATAGTTTAGGTGTGTGTGGGGGGTGCAGTCTAGATGGAGACATAAAAGCAGCAATGAGACAGACTCTCCCAAAAGCTGATCCAAACCTTATGCTGGTCCTTGTGCTTTGTGCCACCTGCACTTACCCCGCTGCGCTACCGCCCAACTCCCTTTTTTGTTTTTATTACTGATTTTTTTCCCCTTCTCTCTGGTTTGACCAATCTTGGATTTTGTTGATATCACTGTTGTTATATTTACTGAGGTTTGCTTGTGATTTCATATGTGAGAGAAACCTAGTGTTGTGTGCCTTTGCCTTCTAAGTATTTTTTTTTTCCTTCTTGCTCCCTAGCTTGATTAGCAAAAGTGGTTGCTTTTGTTGCATTGGCTGGTGGTAGATGGTGTTCTCTGCGGCGGGAGGGGTGTGAATGGGTCTAGCTGGTACATTTTGTTTGTTTTTGTTTCTTTTCCACCTTTTTATCTTACTAGGTTTTTTTTTTCCCCCTGCTTTTTGGTTTAATTCATCTTTGCTTTTGTTGCATTTGCTGAAACTTGCTATACCATTAGTGGGAGGACTTTGGTAGGAGGACTTAGTGTGGTTTCCCCTCACACAACACAGTAATAAACAGCAACAGCCAGAACACAAAACTACAAAACACACCAAAAAATATAATAAGTAAAAATAGGAGGGGGGACTTCCGGGAAGCGTGGCCATGGAATAACTGGGACCAAATCACCTCTCCTCCCAAGACAACAAATAAATACAACAGGAGACCCAACTGAAGCCATAATCTACAGCTGAAAGTTCTGCAGCCTCAGATGGGTGCTCACGTGTGGTTGGAGCAAAGAGGGGCACCTGTGAGGGTTGAACAGCAAAGTCAAATCAGAGCTCTGGGCTGCGACATTTTGGCGATTTCATTTAAGTGCAGCAAACAACACTGTTCCTAGTGCCGGAAGAAAGAGACGGGCTTAAAACCTCTGGCCTATCCAACATCAATGGCAAAAAAAACACAAAACTGTTGAATAATGACACTGCAATGCCTTAAATCCATAATGTCAATGGCTTAAATTCACCCATTAAAAGGCACAGAGTAGGAGGATGGATGAGAAAACACAACCCAACCATATGCTGTATATGCAGGAATGGCACCTGACCCAACAAAACACAGACTTAAAAGTGAAAGGATGGAAAACTATCACACAGGCTAATGGACCACAAAAAAAGCAAGAACAGCCATTCTCATTTCTGACACACAGATTTTAAATTAAATAAAATAAAGTAATAAAAGATAGGCATTGGGAGTCGGATGATAGCGCAGCGGATTAAGCGCACATGGAGCAAAATGCAAGGGCCCAGCTTAAGGATCCCGGCTCGGGCCCAGCCCTCAGCCCCCCACCTGCAGATGCAACCCCTCCTCTCTCCATTTCTCTCTGTCCTATCCAACAACAATAATAACTACAACAATAATAACTACAACAATAAAACAAGAGCAACAAAAGGGAATAAATACTTATAAAATTTTTTTTTAAAAGATAGGCATGGACATTACACAGTGATCAGAGGATCGACCAATCAAGAAGACTTAACAATTATTAACATATATGCATCCAACAAGAGTCCACAGCACTTGCTTAAAGAGCTACAAAAACATATCAACATACAGCAAACCATAACAAAAGGACTTTTCAAAGTTAACCCAATTACCAAGTAATGTGATGATAACATTAACTATCCATTGTCTTTTTGAACCCTAAGACAGCAGGAACCTCACATCTCCACTATAGAGCTCCTACTTCCCCCAGACATAGCGCCCACTTTCCCGTATGCCTCTCCCAATCCATACCAAATAATATTGCATCCGCCAATCACAACCTAACCAACGCAACGATTGCCACCTCAACATGCTTCACCTCAGACTGTGTCCAGAGACTTCATGTGTGGAATGACAACCCTTCAGCTTCATTACTCGGGTGAGACCTTTCCTTTTATAGTACACTCTAATTTCATCTCAGGTGGTTCACTTTCTAACAAAGTCCCATAACCTAGATATACACCAGTTTCTGTGAGAGAGAGCATATGTTCACACGTATCCATAAACTACTGCAAAATATATACCTGAAAGCAGAAGTACACTAGAGTTTGCAGTGAGTAGCTCCCTAATACTTCCTCTCCGCTATTCCAAGCTTGGGATCCATGATTGCTCAACAATTTGTTTGGCTTCGTATGTTAACTCTCTTTTCAATCACCAGGTTCCAGATGCCACCAGGATGCTGGCCAGGCTTCCCTGGATTGAAGACCCCACCAATGTGTCCTGGAGCTCCGCTTCCCCAGAGACACACCTTACTAGGGAAAGAGAGAGGCAGACTGGGAGTATGGACCGACCAGTCAACGCCCATGTTCAGCGGGGAAGCAATTACAGAAGCCAGATCTTCTACCTTCTGCAACCCTCAATGACCCTGGGTCCATGCTCCCAGAGGGCTAGAGAATGGGAAAGCTATCAAGGGAGGGGTAGGTTATGGAGATTGGGTGGTGGGAATTGTGTGGAGTTGTACCCCTCCTACCCTATGGTTTTGTTAATTAATCCTTTCTTAAATAAAAAAAAAATTTTTTAAATAAAATAAAAACATATCAACAGTAACACAATAACAGTAGACTTCAACACTCTACTCTCACACTTAGACAATCTAAGCAGAGAATCAGCAAAGACACATAAGAATTCATTCAAGAGATGATAGACTAGACCTCCTAGACATGCCTGAGGCTTCCAAGTCCAAGTTCAATCCCCAGCACCATCATAAACCAGAGCTGAGTAATGTTCTGGTCTCTCTCTGTAGGTTTCTCTTACTGAAATAAATAAAACACGAAGGAGGAGAAGAAAAGGAGTAAGGGTAAAAGAGGAAGAAGATGAAGTAGGGGCCGGGTGGTGGCGCACTTAGTTGAGTGCACACGTGACAGTGCGCAAGGACCCAGGTTCAAGCACCAGGTCCCCACCTGCAGGGGGAAGCTCTGCGAGTGGTGAAGCAGGGCTGCAGGTGTCTCTGTCTCCCTATCACCCCCTCCCTCTCAATTTCTGGCTGTCTCTATCCAGTAAATAAAGATAATAAAATTTTTTTTAAAAAGATGAAAAAAATCAACTTTTGGTTGAAAGAGATTGCACAACGCAGGTACCTGAGGCGTCAATGACAAGTCTCCACCCTGAAGACCACCCCCCCCTGAAGAAATTGCAGCTGAGTGGGGTCTCTCTCCAGACATTCTTCAGTCGGCAGCAGGCCGGCCCAACACCCTCACCACCCCCTTAGTTGTACATCGAAACCTGGCCAAGCCCCTCCTTCAGCAACAGCACCGCTCACAGCCTCCCAGACGCCCAGCCCGCCACCCGCAGCTCAACCCTCACGCCCACAACTGCGGCCCCAGCCACCCGGACGCGCGCCGGGCCCCGCCCTCGCCGCCACGTGACCGCACCCACCATCTTCTCCGCTGTCCCTCCGCCGGCCTCTGGACCCGCCGCCCGGGCCCGCAGCACCTGGCCTGCCTCCGGCCGTTTCCCCGGAGCCTGCCGCCCACTGCACCTGCGGCCGGGCCTTGTCAGCCCCCGCGCCCGAGCCCCGGCTTCGGGTCAGCCCGGCTGGCCCTCTAGGCCCCACACAGGCCCCGTGGCCTCTGCCGCCACTTCTCACCGTGCCGTCTCCCGGGCCCTCTTTCCTGGTGTCCTCCGCGTCCTCACTGACCGCAGCCTCCAGCCCAGCGGCAGGGTGGCCCAGCGGTTCCAGGGGTGCGGATTGGAGCTGCCTCCCTGGGTCCTGTGGAGGTGACTGCTCCATGGCTGCAGCTCGGCGCTGGGACTTAATGCGCCTGCGCAGCCGCATTCCGCAAGCGTCGCCCCGCCCCTCGCTCGGAGCCCGCAGGTCCCTGGGGCTGAATCTAGAAGACACCCTCCACCACCATCGAGGGTTGGGGCTAGAGACTGGTCAGACTTTAAATCTGAGAGCCTATGGCGGGTAAGAAAAACAGTAAGGCAAGGTGAAGTTACTTTTAAGTGTTCAGGTAGTGGACTGAAGAAAAACTGGAGCACTCCTATGTCAACAGTTCTGTAAATTGGACCAGCAAAATAGCTCACTTGGACAATGCAGCTTCTTCACCATATATGGACTTAGGTGTAAATCTGGCTCCTACTTCACTGAAGAAAACTTCTGCGCTGTATTCTGTCTGTCTTTCTCCCACTCTTCCCTCTCTCTGCCTCTGCAAGATAGCCTGGAGCAGTGACAGGTCTAGAGAGGCCTAGAGATACATCTCTGTAGATACATAGGGGAGATTTAAAATCTCTCTTTCTCTCTATATATATACACTGTGAATCAACATTTCCTCAATAAAATTATATATTGAGTTGTTTAAAAAAAAGAAATAAAACTAGAAAGAATAGGGGGTTGTGGTCTGAACTTTTTCAGTTTCAGCCTTTTTTTTTTTTAACCACTGTTCAGTTCTGGCTTATGGTGTCGGGGGCGATTGAACCTGGGACTTTTGAGCCTCAGCATAAGCATTAAGCTATCTACCCTCCGCCTGGTTTCAGCCAGTTTTACCTACCATTACTATTTTCCCCCCAGAAGGAGCAGCATAAATTAACATTCAACAGGTTGAGTGATACATTAGAAAAAGGTAAAAGTGTTAGAGGGAGTGTGAAGTGTTTGGCTGAAGGAGTGCTTGAGTTCAGTTGAAGTGTTTCATGAAGCCCTGGAGATGTCTCACAATTTTCCAAAAACAGGTAGTTGAGTTTTCAGACCCTGCTTTTGTTACACACATTCAGTATAACCTGACAGAAACATTGGATGTGCTAGACTGTAGTGCCTTGGGGTACCTTCTATATACTAAGCCTGTTCCCCAATTTTTCACGAAGAGTAACTGACCTTTCTGTCCCAATACCTGGCTATTTTAGGCTATAATAATATCCTACTTCTGAGAGCTTTCTTTGACTTTGTGAATTTCCGATTCTTAAAACCTCAAAAGTATGTCCACATGGCAATACTCTTACCCACAACTTGGTGGTATCGCTCTGTTAAGTGTTGTCATTGCTGTAACATTCAATCAGCAAACAACTAAATTTCCATTTTCACTAGGAAGGATAATCTGGAGAAAGGCTGAATCAGTATTTCCAAAGACCCCCCCCCCACTGTAAAGTTCTAGGTGGTGTTGTGTGTGTGTGTGTGTGTGTGTGTGTGTGTGTGTGTACACACACAAGGATATGTTCAGTTGAGAACTGAAGATGACAGCTAGCCAAGTGTCTTTAGGTATATATATAATTAATCAGCTAACTGTTGGGTCATCAGAAAGTCAGGTATGTATTTTTCCATGTTTTTCTATGAAAAAATGTATATAACTTTCCCAACAATCCAGCATGTGCCAAGGGGGATGGTGTGTTGAGTTATATACAATTCAGTGTCAACTATAAAGTCGAACAGAATGAGACCTCTGAGAGTCAACATGGCTTTAAGACCTGGTGTGTGGTGCAGTAGCTACAGTTTTAGACTAATAAACATGAAGTCCCGAGATTGATTCCCACCCCAGCATTGCATGTGCCAGAATTATCTTTTGCTCCTTCTTTAATGAATAAATAAATAATGGGGGGAACAGAGAAGATAGCAAAATGGTTATGCAAAAAGACCTTCATGCCTCAGCTCCAAAGTCTCGATTAAATCCCCTGAGCTGAGCAGTGCTCTGGGGAAAAAAAAAAACAAAAACTTTTTTGCCCTCATACAGACTGTTGACAAGGTGTCTCAAAACATCAAATGGGGGAGTCAAGCGGTAGCACAGCAGGTTAAGCACAGGTGGCACAAAGTGCAAGTATCAGCTTAAGGATCCCAGTTCAAGCCCCTGGATCCCCACCTGCAGGGGAGTTGCTTCATAGGCAGTGAAGCAGGCCTGCAGGTGTCTCTCTTTCTCTCCCCCGTCTTCCCCTCCTCTCTCCACTTCTCTTTGTCCTATCTAATGACAACATCAACAATAATAACTACAACAATAAAACAAGGTAAACAAAAAGGGAATAAATATTTTTTTTAATTATTATAAAAAAAAACATCAAATGGAGGGGCCAGGTAATGGCACACCTGGTTGAGCATGGTTGCACAGTGGCTAGAGCAAGAGTTGAAAGCATGAATTCCCAAGTTTGATCCCAGGCACGACATGTGCCTGAGTGATACTTTAGTCCCCTGTCACTAAATAAGTGAATCTGAATAGTTTCGCCCCCCTTATCAAAAATACTTCCCTCACTCACTCCAAAACTATCCTTATCAAAGTAAGGACTGCAAAAGTTGAATAAGGGCAAAAGACTGGCATACTTTAACAAGACTATTTAGTTACTATCAGGCCAACCCATCAGCTGGAGCACTAGTTGGGGAGTACTGGGATTCCCAGAGACATGATAGGACTAGATTGCAAACAGATCCCTCTCTCCATTGTTACTGGTCATCTCTATCAGGAACAACACAATAGATCCCTTTGTGGGCCCCCATAGGACCTTGCCCTCAACATGGATCAATAACGGCAGAGAACGTTCCATCCTCTGAAGGGAGTATGGACAACATACTCTGTGCTCCACCTGAGGAAGATGGGTCCTGCAATGGGGGCAGCCTGGACCATCCCTACTCATGACCACAGAATATGAGCTCAGATCTATAGGGATGCAGAGGTCACATAGGCTCCTAAGTTAATTATGGGCCCCAGATCATATCAAATCAATAGGGTTTACAGTCAACAATATTTATACACCTTTCCCATATTTGGAAGCTATTCTCTTCCCTGATCCAGCTTTCTGGTCCTTCTGCCAGCCATGACATCATCTCCCCAGACAATAACTTGGATCCATCTGCATATCAGAGGTCAGGCTCAGGGAAAAAAAAAACAAATAAACAAAAAAACTAGTATAATCATGGGCTCTTTGGAATATAACTAAAATAGGACTACTAAATACCTACAAAATGGAGGACCCCCCCCCCAATTCTTCATATGAATCATTCCAGCCTTTAGGTTCATGATTAGTCAACAATTTGTTTGACTGTGTATGTTAACTCTTTTTTCAGCCACCAGGTTCCAGATGCTACCATGATGCCAACCAGATTTCCCTGGGCAGACAACCCCATCAATTTGTCCTGGAGTCCTGCTGCTCCACGAGGGAAAGAGAGAGACAGGCTGGACATATGAATTGACCTGCCAACACCTGTTCAGCGGGAAACAATTATAGAAGCCAGAACTTTCACCTTCTGCACCCCATAATGACCCTGGGTCCATACTCCCAGAGGGATAAAGAACAGGAAATCTGGGAGTCGGGCTGTAGCACAGTGGGTTAAGCGCAGGTGGCGCTAAGCTCAAGGACCGGCCTCAGGATCCCGGTTCAAGCCCCCGGCTCCCCACCTGCAGGCAGGTCCCTTCACAGGCAGTGAAGCAGGTCTGCAGGTGTCTGTCTTTCTCTCCCCCTCTGTCTTCCCCTCCTTTCTCCATTTCTCTCTGTCCTATCCAACAACAACAACGACATCAATAATAACTACAACAATAAAACAACAAGGGCAACAAAAGGGAATAAATAAATAAAATAAAATAAAATAACAGGAAATCTATCAGGGGAGGGGATGGGATACGAAGTTCTGGTGGTGGGAATTGTGTGGAGTTGTACCTCTCTTATCCTATGGTTTTTGTCAGTGTTTCCTTTTCATAAATATTTTTTTAAAATCTGAGAGACTGAGCAATGGAACATCTAGTTAAACACACATTTTACCATGAGCAAGGTCCTGGGTTTGAACTCCCACTCCCTATCTGCAGGGAGGAAAAAAGTCCTGCAGATGTCTGTCTCTCACACTATCTTCCCCTCCTGTCTCAATTTCTCAATTTAACAAAGACAAAAAAAAAAGGAAAAACTTATATGTCTAGGGAGTTAGGCGGTAGCACAGTGGGTTAAGCGCATGTGGTGCAAAGTGCAAGGACCAGCGGAAGGATCCCGGTTCAAGCCCCCAGTTCGCCACCTGCAGGGGAGTCAGGTCTGCAGGTGTCTATCTTTCTCTCCCCCCTCCGTCTTCCCCTCCTCTTTCCATTTCTCTCTGTCCTATCCAACAACGATGACACCAAATAACAACAATTAATTACTACAACAATAAAAACAACAAGGGCAACAAAAAGGAAATAAGTAAATAAATAAAATATTTTTTTAAAAATTATGTCTATAGGTGTGGGGGATTATTTGGGGGCTCTCAATTCTATTCCACTGGTCAGCGTGTCTTTTTTCCCAGTATCAGTCAGTTTTGCTTATAATAGTTTTGTAATATAGTTTGAGATGGGGGAGTATGATGCCTCCAGTTTGGTTCTTTTCTCTCAAGACTGTTTTGGTGATTCAAAAAAATTTTTTTTCACCTCCAGAGTTATTGCTGGGGCACAGTGCCTGCACTACGAATCCACTGCTCCTGGAGGCTGTTTTCCCCCTTTTGTTGCCCTTTTTATTATTATTATTGTTGATATTGCTGTTGTTATATTGCTGTTATTGACCTGCTTTGTGTTTCTTTTCTTTTTTTGCCTCCAGGGTTATTGTTGGATAGGTTATTGTTGGATAGGACAGAGAGAAGTCAAGAGGGGATGGGAAGACGGGGAGAGAAAGACAGACACTTGTAGACCTGCTTCACTGCTTGTGAAGTGACCCCCACTGCAGGTGGGATCCGAAGGGCTCAAAGTGGGATCCTTTATGCTGGTCCTTGAGCTTTGCACCATGTGCGCTTACCCAAGTGTGCTAGTGCCCAGTCCCGATTCTAGGTATTTTCTTAGGTAGAATATTAATTTTGATGATATTAATTCATCTAATCCATGAACATGGAATATCCTCCCATTTCTTTTGTTACGTTTATTCCTGGATGTTTCATTGTTTTTGCTGATATAATAAATGGAACTGATTTTTGGATTTCTTTTTCTGATTTAGTGTTTGCATAAAGAACACCACCAACTTTTGTAGGTTAACTGTGTAGCCTGACACTTTACTATATTGCTTGATAATATCCAGGAGCTTCCTCCTGCATTCTTGAGGTTTTTCTATGTTTGTGGGAATATAAATTGGTCCACTCCCTGTGGAGAGCAGTCAAGAGAACTCTCAGAAGGCTAGAAATAGACCTACCTTATGTCCCTGCAATTCCTCCACCCATCCAAAAAGATCTATGTATACCTATGTTCATAGCAGCTCAATTTGTAATAGCCAAAACCTGGTTTTCAACCTAAATTTCCAACAACAGATGAATGGCTGAGAAAGTTGTGGTGTACATACTGGAATATTACTCAGCTATTAAGAATAATGAATTCGGTAGTCAGGCTGCAGCGCAGCAGGTTAAACGCAGGTGGCACAAAGTGCAAGTACTGGTGTAAAGATCCTGGTTCAAGCCCCCTGCTCCCCACCTGCAGGGGAGTCGCTTCACAGGTGGTGAAGCAGGTCTGCAGATGTCTCTCTCTTTATCTTCCCCTATCTTCCCCTCCTCTCTCCATTTCTCTCTGTCCTATCCAACAAAGATGCCATCAATAACAACAATAAATACAACAATAAAACAACAAGGGCAACAAAATGGAATAAATAAATACATATTAAAAAAAAAGAATAATGAATTCACCGTTTTTATTTCACCTAAGCTAGAGCTTGGAGGAATCATGTTAAGTGAAATAAGCCAGAAAGAAAAGGATGAATATGGGATGATCTCAATCATAGACACAAGTTGACAAGTAAGAAAAGAAAGGGAAATCACAAAATAGAATTTGGACTGGGTTTGTTGTCTTGCATGAAGGCAAAGGACTCTGGGGAGGTGTTTAGTGGTACACAATAGTGGAGGAAGACCTAGGTGTATGTGTGTGTGTGTGTGGGGGTTACAGTGTTTTTCAGAAAACTGAGAAACTTTACATATATACTAGCAACTATATTTACTGTTGACTGTAAATAATCCCAGTTTAAAAAAAGGCTAAAAAAATAAAGGTAAGTTGGGGATATAATATAATGGTTATGTAAAAGGCTTTCTAGCCTGAAGCTCCAAGATCAGAGGTTAAATCCAAAGTACCACCATAAATCCAAGCTAAGGGAGGGAGGAGCAGAGAGAGAAGAAGAGGAAGAGGAAGGAAAAAGAAAGTTCTATGAGAGTGGTGAAATCTCAAAGGCACAAAGCCCCATAGGAGAGAAAAAAGATTTTACTTATTTGATGATAGAGACTAGTACACTACCCTGGAATTATCTGGTGCCATGGATCAAGTCTAGGTAGGTCTCATACAACCTAATACTGCACTCTACTTGCTGAATCCTGGTCACTCCTATATATTTAGAAGATAATAAAGTTGAAACAAACATTAAATTTGCTCACTTGTCTCCTCAAGAGTTATAAAGATGAAGGTCGGGCAGTACTGCAGTGGGTTAAGCGCATATGGTGCAAAGCACAAGAACTGGCATAAGGATCCTGGTTTGAACCCCCGGCTCCCCACCTGAAGCAGCTGCGCTTCACAAGTGGTCTTTCAGGTGTCTGCAGGTGTCTGTCTTTCTCTCCCCCTCTGCCTTCTGCAGGTGTCTGTCTGCAGGTGTCTGTCTTTCTCTCCCCCTCTGCCTTCCCCTCCTCTCTCGATTTCTCTCTGCCCTATCCAACAACAACAACATCAATGAGAACAATAACAGTAAGGGCAACAAAATGGGAAAAAATGGCCTCCAGGAGGAGCAGATAAGTGGTGCAGGCACTGAGCCCCAGCGATAACCCTGGAGGGAAAGAAAAAAAAAAAGAGTTATAAAGATAAGGATTGAAAGAGAAAATCAATATTCCTTTCTAACAAACAAGGCATTAACTTCACTAAGAAAAAATCTTTTTTTTGTAAATATTTCTTTAAAAGATTTTATTTATTTATGAGAAAGATAGGAGTAGAGAGAAAGAACCAGACATCACTCTGGCACATGTGCTACTGGGGATCGATCTATAGACCTCATGCTTGAGAGTCTAAAGCTTTATAACTGTGCCACCTCCCAGACCACTTTAATATTTTTTAAAATATTTGTATTTATTTCCCCTTTTGTTGCCCTTTTTTAAAAAAATTGTTGTAGTAGTTACTGTTGTTGTTACTGATGTCGTTGTTAGATAGAACAAAGAGAAATGGAGAGAGGAGGGAAAGACAGAGAGGGGGAGAGAAATACACCCGCAGACCTGCTTCACCACTTGTGAAGCACCCCTGCTGCAGGTGGGGAGCCGTGGGCTTGAACCAGGATCCTTATGCCAGTCCTGTCCTTCGCATCATGTGCGTTTAACCCGCTGTGCTACCGACCTACTCCCTACTAAGCATAAATCTTAAAATATAAACATTTGTGGCCTGGAGGCAGCACAATGATAAGAGTACTGGGCTTAGAAGTATAAAGTCCTGAGTTTGATTTCTAGCAACTTAAGTGCCAGAGTCTGTCTGTCTCTCCCCCCCTACCCTAATATATATTACATCTTTCTCTCTTTATCTACCTATATATGTATATATATATTTCTATTTCTCTCCAGTCACAAAACAGACAGACATCATTGTTCTCTAGTTTTATTTTTTTCAATCTTCCCAACACATGAATTATAACTCATTTTGAGATTTTTTTTCAGTGCATATAACAGCAAAAATGAACAAAGGAAACCAACTATTTTCTTGTAATTTACAATTTGTTGAAAAAAATTTTTTTTTGCTGTTTTCATCCTATTAACTCCTTCAATAGAACATAGTTTATCAGTGCACAAAGTTTAAACTCCTAATGATGATACAGCTATCTGCAATGGCTGATGAATAACAGGTATGTTACATGCAATGATTGGAAGACCACATCAGAAGAAACAGAGTAAGGCACCACTCTTGGAAAATTAAGGTAGCTTGCAGTAACAAGTGTTGAGCACCATAACTAGGTGCTCAATAAATACTTGTTGAATGATGAAAGCCATAATTAGCACTATTCTTTTAATTGCCAGCAATTCTTCAACCTCAGTAAAATACCTATTCTAAAAAAGATTAGTACCTAAATACAACCTCCTGATCTATTTATTTTGTACTTTCTTCAGCATTTGAGTTTTCTTGAAAATAAAACCATACCTTATGTGTGTTCAGTCATGTATATAACTTCTGAATTACTAACAAATAAGAACAGTTGCTTTAAATTTTGAACAGTGCTAAGATAAAGCATACTTATCCAGAGGGATAGCATATAATACTGGATATCAACCTACATGTGAAAAAAAGTAAGGAAAAAGTAAGTTTTATTTTTTTTTAATATTTGCTGTGTACTTTAATGCCTCAGTTCTTGTGAAAGGCCAAAATTTCATCATGTTGACATGAACACATTAAAAAAATTGTCTCCCAAGAATAGTATTTAATAAAACTAGGTATTGAAAAATGTTCTGAAATTTTTCAAGTCAATGTTTTCAAGTATATTAAAATGCTTAGAAGAAAAGTCTCCATGGTTACAATTCTAATTTAATTTATAAATACATATTTTAAAAGAGTTCCAGCAGAGGTGGAAAATGGGTAAGTTCCTCAGACACAGGCACACAATCTTTTTGAAGAAGCAGAATGCCTTGTTACTACAACCTGGTTGAATTTTTAACACTGATTTCAGGCACAATGGCTGAATCCACTTCTGGGTCATCTTCCTCCTCTTGTTATGTTTTTAAGAGTAGTGAATACTTTAGTTACTGACAGAAAGCAAAGCACAAACTCTGAAAGAGACTTCACTTTTCACGATAAAGAAATCAAAATCATTGAGTTCTCACTGTTGTACACCCGCTGCCCCCATCAGAAATTGGGGATTTGAACTTAGCCTTAGGACCTGCAACTGGATAAGTGTTGCAACAACAGATAAGAGATTAATCATCTTAGAATTCAGGTAAACGGTCTTATGATGATATTGCTCACATCACATAAACATTTTGGTAAGACGTCCATTGCGCTTCTTCAACACTTTGGTCTTGCTGTAGTTCTACAGTGGCCTAACAGGTACATTCATGTTTACCTAGTTTTAGTCAGTGCAGTCAGGAAGCAGGTCACTCAGTGCAATGACTCCATTCTGGGAGGTTTAGGGCAAACAGAGAAGAAGTTCATTTAGTCAAGTGTTAGTGTGTGTCACTCTGCTGGTTGTGTTGTTGGAATTATCTTCCAAAGGGGTTTGTGGTAAACCCAGCCATCTCCCTGAAAGGGAAAAAAAATAAACTGAAGAGCCATTTTCAGAATTAGCAACCAAAACCAGAACTGATACCTTCACCAAAGTGGAATTCTAGCCTTACATTAAAAACAGAAGCTTTAGTGAAAGAAAAAATGTCACTGTGTTTAAAGACATTACATGGGCTTTAGAGATAGCATAATGTTTAGGGAAAAAGACTTTTATGCCTGAGGCTCCAAGAAACTAGGTTCAACCCCACACACCACCATAAATGAGAGCTGAGCAGTTCTCTGGTAAAGAAAGGGAAAAAAGGTGGTCTGGGAGGTGGCACAGTGGATAAGCATTAGAGTCTCAAGCATGAGTCCCCAAGTTCAATCCCTAGCAGTACATGTACCAGAATGATATTTGGTTCTTTCTCTCTCTCTCTCTTCGTTTCTCATGAATAAATAATTAAAATTTTTAAATATTTATTTACTTTCCCTTTTGTTGCCCTTGTTTTTTATTGTTGTTGTTATTGATGTAGTTGTTGTTAAATAGGACAGAGAGAAATGGAGAGAGGAGGGGAAGACAGAGGGGGAGAGAAAGATAGACACCTACAGACCTGCTTCACCACCTGTGAAGTGACTCCCCTGCATCCTCCGGGAGCCGGGGGTTTGAACCGGGATCCTTACTCCGGTCCTTAAACCACGTGCGCTTAAACCGCTGCGCTAGGGGCTGGGTGGTGGCACAACCAGTTGAGCACACATGCTACCATGTGCAAAGAGCCAGATTCAAACTCTCAGTCTCTACCTTCAGAGGTACAGCTTTCCTAGTGATGAAGAAGTGATACAGGTATCTTTCTCCCTCCCTACCTTCCCCTTCTCTCTTGACATCTCTGTTTCTATCCAACATTTTAAAAAATATTTATTTATTCCTTTTTGTTGCCCTTGTTGTTTTATTGTTGTAGTTATTATAGATGTCGTTATTGTTGGATAGGACAGAGAGAAATGGAGAGAGATGGGGAAGGTAGAAAGGGGGAGAGAAAGACAGACACCTACAGATTTGCTTCACCGCTTGGTGAAGCGACTCCCTTGCAGGTGGGGAGCTGTGGGCTCAAACTGGGATCCTTACGCTGGTCCTTGTGCTTTGCGCCACCTGCGCTTAACCCGCTGTGCTACCGCCAGACTCCCTTTATCCAACATTTTTTAATGGTCAACTTTAATCCATAGATATACTGTATCTGGATACTGGTAAGCCATTTTACTACAGCAAAATGTGAAAACTCATGAAAGTTCATGGCTAAGCAGGACTATTTTTAGACTAAAAGTTAGTGTAATTCAGCAAAGCATAGTAAGCTACATTTCTAAGTAGATAATGATTTTTAGTCTGAAAAGATCTAAGGCATACCTCTTTAATAAAATATTTGGTTTTCCAAGGTGTTCCTGTTTCTGTCCGATGCCTTTCTTCGGTCCTCTGGCGTTCTTCCAAAGTACGTTTATGCTCTGTGGCTTTATCAATTTCAGATTCTCTCAAAGAGTCTGTTACATTTTTCCACAATCGCCTCAAATCAGAAATACAGTCATTTTTTTTTCAAACATGACTTTAAAGATAAATAGAACTCATATCCCAAAATTAACACCTTGGCATTACTATGAAAATTATGAACCCAGGTGAAAAGACCCTCAAGACCCCAGGGATCTGCAAAACAATCTTCTTTTAAGATAAATCCTTAATGGGGGGGAAAAAGTCATGAAACAGGTTAGAGACATACCTAGTTAAGTACATACAATACTGTGTCAAATCCCTGTTAGCCACCTGAAGGGAAGAAGTTTCACAAGTGTTGGATCAGTGCTGCAGCTATCTCTCCTTCTCTCTGTCTCCCTCTCACTTTTTCCCTTATTTCAAAGAAAATGAACAAAATGGACACCAGGAATGGTGGAGTTGTGAAGACACTTAGCTCTAATGATAACCCTAGTGGCAAGTATAGAAGTCAATGCTGTTAAGAAGCCAGAGAGGTAGCTCAATAATAGAAGTCATGCCTAGCATATGTGATTTTTTGAGACCCACATTTAAGTAAGGTAGCCCAGGAAGTGGCATAGTAAATAAAGCACTGTTCTCTTAAGCATGTGTGTCATGTGTGTCAGTGTGATACTCTGCTTCACTCTCATTTACTTGCTCATTTTTTTTTTTAAAAAAAGGACAAAAACAGAACAGAAAAGATTTTTAAAAATTATTAGTTAGGGGGTTGGGTGGTAGTGCAGCAGGTTAAGCTTATATGGTGCAAAGAACAAGGACCAGCTTAAGATCCCAGTTTGGGTTGCTTCACAAGCGGTAAAGCAGGTCTGCAGGTATCTGTCTTTCTCTCCCTCTCTCTATTTTCCCCATCTCTCTCAATTTCTCTTTGTCCTATACCAACAACAACATCAATGGCAACAATAACGACAACAACAAGGGCAATAAAATGGGAAAAAGTAGCCTTTAGGAGCAGTGGATTTGTAGTGCAGGCACCAAGCACCAGCAATAACCCCAGAGGCAAAAATAATATTATTTAATAAAAGTGATGGAGGTGGTTGAGTGCATATATAATAGTGTGCAAGGAACCAAATTCAAGCCCTCTATCCCCATCTATTGGGGGGAAGCTGCATGAGCAATGAAACAATGCTGAAGGTATCTTTCTCTCTATTTTCCCAATTCCAATTTCATTCTGTCTCTATCCAAAATAAGCAAGTAAGAATAAAGAAAGCTACCATTTTATCTTTTGGGTTTTTAAAAATATTTATTTATTCCCTTTTGTTGCTTTTTTTTTTTTGTATTGTTGTGGTTATTGATGTCGTTGTTGTTAGATAGGACAGAGAGAAATGGAGAAAGGAGGGGAAGACACAGAGGGGGAGAGAAAGATAGACACCTGCAGACCTGCTTTAATGCCTGTGAAGTGACTCCCCTGCAGGTGGGGAGCTAGGGGCTTGAACCAGGATCCTTAGGCCAGTCCTTGTGCTTTGTGCCACATGCATTTAACCCACTGCGCTACTGCCCGACTCCCCATTTTATCTTTTGATCCAGTCTGAGTTTTTGTTTAATGGGCATTCCTTTACACATATAGATATAAATTGTTTAGTCCTATTTGTGTGATATTAAAGATGTTTAATCTTTTCTGTGTTTCCTTCTTGTTTTATAGATATATAAATTTTTCAATTCATGCCTGCATAATCCCACTGCTCCCAAAGGACTGTTTTGTTTTGTTTTGTTTTGTTTTGTTTTAGGTAAAGAGTAAGAGCACTATAAGGAGAGAAAAGACAGGACTAAATCCACTATTCCAGAAACTTCCCCTTTGCATGGTGCAGTCCGGAGCTCAAACCTAGGTCACTGAGCATGGGAAGGTGTGTATTTGACCAGGTGAGCTACTTCCTACTCTATTTTTTAATATGTGCATACACACAACACAACACAACATAATACAACACATAAACACACACATCCAAAGCACTGCTCAGCTGTGGCTTACAGTGCTACTAGGGATAGAACCTAGACGTCTGGACCCTTAGGCATGTAAACCCTGTACTCTTAATACATTGAGCTATCTACTCAGCATCCTCTATTCTTTTTTTTTTTTTTTTTTTTTGCCACCAGGGTTATCACTGGGGCTCACGAATCCACTGCTCCTTGAGGCCATCCCCCCCCCTTTTTTTGCCCATGTTGTTGTTGTTATTGTTGTTGTTGGATGGGACAGAGAGAAATTGAGAGAGGAGGTGAGGCAGAGGGGGAGAGAAAGATAGACACTTGCAGACCTGCTTCACTGCTTGAGAGGTGACAGCCTGCAGGTGGGGAGCTGGGGCTAAAACCAGGATCCTTAGCTAGTCCTCTGTGTGCTTAGCCTGCTGTGCTACTGCCGGACCACGCCCCCCATTTTTTTTAGACTGACACAGTAATACCTTCACATGTATACATTTTAAGTATTACAAAAGGACATTGTGTGAAAAATTTCTTTCCTACCCTAGATTCTAGTACATTTCATCAAAAGCAACCACTATAGACATATTTTGGAGGTCATACATTAATACTTAGTAAATTATATATATATTAATATTTATTAATTTATCATGTTTATTAATAGTAATAATAAACTTGCTTCATTTATTTTTTAAAAGTTACTGAGTTTTCTTAATATCTTTTAAAAAATTGATTGATTGAATGATTAGGGGGGGAAAGTGTGATAGAGAGTGGTCCAGGAGGTGGCACAGTGGATTAAACACTGGACTCTCAAGCATGAGATTTTTGAGTTCTATCCCCAGCAACGATATACCAGAGTGATGCTCTGGTTCTCATTCTCATTCTCTCTCTCTCTCATCTCATTCAATAAGTAAATGAGATCTTCAAAAGAAAGAGAGAGTAAGACAGACACCTGAAGAACTGCTTAACTGTTCTTGAAGCTTTCTCCTCTGCAGGTGGCAATTAGGGGCTTGAACCTGGGCCCTTGTACATTGTAACACGTGCTCTCAACACAATGCGCCACTGCCGGGCTTCCCTTCTAAGGATTTATTTCATATGTGATAATGGAGAGTTCCACATAAAAAAGAAAAAGAGACATGCACAGGTTCAGTGTAGTACTGAGGACCATGCAGTCTTGAAATCTACTCAAGTGTGCTATTTTTCTTGGGTCCTATCTCACTTATGTTAAAGCCATAGAGCATTTATCATCAAAACACCCTCCAGGAAGGTTGTACCAGTTTATCGTCTAACTAGAAACATGAAAACCAGTATTTGCTCATTTTTTTCTTACACAAAAGATATTATTTGAAAACCAATTTATCTTATTGTTTAATTATTATTTATTTATTGTACTAATTTTTTCAATATTTATTTACTTCCCCTTTTATTTCTCTTGTTTTTCATAGTTGTTGTAGTTATTGTTGTTGTTATTGATGTCGTCATTGTTAGGACAGAGAGAAATGGAGACAGGAGGGGAAGACAGAGAGAGAAAGAGAAAGACACCTGCTTCACCACCTGTGAAGTGACTCCCCTGCAGGTGGGGAGCTGAGGGCTCCAACCAGGATTCTTGTCAGTCCTTGCACTTTGCACCACGTGTGCTTAATCTGCTGTGGTTGTGGTTATTATTGTTATTGCTGTTACTGATGTCGTTGTTGTTGGGTAGGACAGAGAGAAATGGAGAGAGGAGGGGAATACAGAAAGCAGGAGAGAAAGAACCTTGGGCCAGTCGTTATGCTTTGTGCCATGTGAGCTTAACCCGCTGCGCTAACGCCTGACCCCCTTCCCCCATTTTTGTGAGATACCGCTTTGTCTTTTTTTTTTTAATAGGTTTTTTTCTTTTACTAACCTCATCTTTTAAAAAAAATTTTATATTTATTTATTTTTCCCTTTTGTAGCCCTTGTTGTTGTAGTTATTATTGTTATTATTAATGTCATCGTTGTTAGATAGGACAAAGAGAAATGGAGAGAGGAGGGGAAGACAGAGAGTGGGAGAGAAAGACAGACACCTGCAAACCTGCTTCAACGCCTGTGAAGGGACTCCCCTGCAGGTGGGAAGCCAGGGGCTCGAACCAGGATCCTTACACCGGTCCTTGCGTTTCGCACCATGTGCACTTAACCTGCTGCACTACCACCTGACTCCCAATAACCTCATCTTTTTAAAATATTCCCCTGCAGGTGGGGAGCCGGGAGCTGGAACCGGGATCCTTACGCAGGTCCTTGAGCTTTGTGCCAAGTGTGCTTAACCCACTGCGCTACCGCCTGACTCCCTTCTTTTTGTCTTTTAACCTGTTTTCTGGTAACAATTAGTTAAGAGCATTCAGGATGGGGATAATAGTCACTTCACAGCTAAGTGTTGTAAGATCCAGGACTATTAATTCATCCCTGGATGGATGTGAAGAAGACATACCTGGATTCAAATGGATCCTGCTTCTCCAATGGTCTTACTCTTTTCTTCGTCACTGCCAATTTAGTCAAGTCCACATACTTTGTCTCTCCATTACTATAGGTAAATTCAAGAACACTGTTCCATTCCCCTTGCACTCTACATACCACACTGTTGGAGGTATTATGCTTCACTTCACCTGTAACCCTAGAAACAGGTAGGGGGACAATTTTCATAAATGATAAGAATGTATCACTTAAGATTTTGATAGCCTAGAATATAATCTGTCAATACTTTTTAAATTAGTTATACAGGGCAGGGTGGTACCACACCCAGTTAAGCACATAGTACTATTCACAAGGACTGTGTAAGGCATGAGGTTTTAGCCTTGGCTCCCCACCTGCAGGGAGGATGTTTCACCCTTCCCTCTCTATATCCTCTTCCACTCTCAATTTCTCTCTGTCCTATCAAATAAAATAGAGATTAAAAAAGAAGGAAAGGAAGGAAGGAAGGAAGGAAGGAAGGAAGGAAGGAAGAAAGAAAGAAAGAAAGAAAGAAAGAAAGAAAGAAAGAAAGAAGAAAGGAACCACAGAATGTGAGCTCAGATCAAGAGGGATGCAGAGGTCACATAGGCTCCTAAGCTGATTATGGGCCCCAGATCACATTAAAATCGATGGGGCTTACAGTCAACAATATTTATAGCCCTTCCCCATAATAGGGAGCTACTCTCTTCCCTGATCCAGTTTTCTGGTTGTTTTTCCAACCATGACATCATCTCCCCAGACAATAACATGGATCAACCAGCATATCAGATTTCAGGCTCAGGGGAAAAAAAAGAAAACAAACAAACAAAAAGCCAGTATAGCCACAGGAGCTTTGGAATATAACTAAAATATGCCTACTAGCTATCTACAAAATGGAGGACACCCCCCCAACTCTTCATCTGCACTATTCCAGCCTTTAGGTACATGATTGGTCAACAATTTATTTGGCTTTGTATGTTAACTCTCTTTTCAACCACCAGGTTCCAGATGGTAGCATGATTCCACCAATGTGCCTTGGAGCTCCGCTTCCCCAAACCCTTTCCCCACTAGGGAAAGAGAGACACAGGTTATGAGTATGGATCGACCTGTCAACGCCCATGTTCAGCGGGGAAGCAATTACAGAAGCCAGACCTTCCATCCTCTGCATCCCACAATGACCTTGGGTTCATATTCCCAGAGGGTTAAAGAATAGGAAAGCTATCAGGGGAGGGGATGGGATAGAGTTCTGGTGGTGGGAATTGTGTGAAGTTGTACCCCTCTTATCCTATGCTTTAGTCAATGTTTCCTTTTTATAAATAAATAACTTTAAAATATATATAAAAGAAAATAAATACACAAGGACCCTTGTTCAAGCCCCTGTTCCCCACCTGCAGGAAGGAAAACTTCATGAGTGGTGAAACAGGGTTACATGTGTCTCTCCCTCTCTACCTTTCTCTCTCCTCTCAATTTCTCTCTGTCTCTATACAATAATAAATATATGTATTTTTAAAGTACGGTGTATATCACTTCCAGATAGTGTACTGTTCACCCAGTAGCATACCTGATAAAGAGCATATGTTACAATGTTTAAGGAACTGGGTTCAAGCCCTAGGTCCCTACCAGTAGTTGGGGAAGCTGAAACTTCTCAAGAGGCAGCAGTGCTTCAGGTCTCCGTTCTTCCCTCCCTACCCCCTGCCTCTTTCAATTTCTATCTCTGTCCTAAATAAATAAACATCCAGTTGAGGTGCATTCCATGAAACTGGTTGGTATTCTTCAAAAATGTCAATATCGTAAGTGGTAAATACTGAGGATACATCACAGACTAAAGGGACATAATAAAATGTAACGTACATATCCTAAGTCAGAAGAAATTACAAAGCAATTAATTGGTAGAAACTGAATAGACTGTACATCAGGTAAGAGTATCTATATCAATATCAAATTTCCTGAAGTTCACAACTGGTCTATGATTAAATGAATTTCCTTGTTCTTAGAAAATTCAGACTAAAACATTATTTATTTAAAAAAAAAAAAAAAAACCTTTTTGAGGGCTGGGCATAATGCACCAGGTTAAGTGCACACCACAAAGCACAAGGATCCGGGTTCAAACTCCTGGCCCCCACCCGCAGTGGAGTCACTTTTCAAACAAGCAGTAAACCAGTTCTGCAGGAGTCTATCTTTCTCTCCCCCTCTGTCTTCCCCTCCTCTCTCCATTTCTCTCTGTCCTATCCAACAACACAATAACAACAACAAAAAACAACAGCAAAATGGGAAAAATGTCCACCAGCAGTGGATTCGTAGTGCAGGCACTGAGCCCCAACAATAACCCTGGAGGCAAAAAAAAAAAAATTAAGTAGGGAGCAGGGGCTTGAACCCAAGTCCTTGTGCTTGGTAATATGTGGGCTTAACTGTGTGCGCCAATGCCTGCCCAAATACTTTGATTAATGAGAAAATAAGAAAATCTGAATATCACTTTAGCACAAGCAATGCCAGTGATCAAACTCAAGGCACCATTTTTGCGGGTACAAGGCTTTATCCATTGTGCTACCTCTCAGGCTGATAACATTAAAAAATATGTATTTTATCTTAAGCCAGGTCTGCAGGAGTCTTTCTCTCCCCCTCTTTCTTACCCTTCTCTCTCAATTTCTCTCTGTCCTATCCAACAACAACAAAAACAACTAGCAAAATGGGAAAAATGTCCACCAGGATCAGTGGATTTGTAGTGCAGGCACTACACTATGAAGACCAGAGAACTGCTCAACTCTGGCCTGTGGTAGTGCTGAGGATTGAACCTGGGACCTCATAGACTCAGGCATGAAAATCTCTTTTGTGATTTCTCCAACTGGATAACATATCTTGGTTAGCTACTTATTAAAGAAAGTTTAAGAAGAAAGTTCACTCATAATTATCAGAAGTCCTTGAATGATAAAACATATCAAAGAAAAATTTCATGTGAATAAGAACCCACTCATACTGTACACAAAACAAAAAAAATAAGAACTTATTAATAGAATATCAAACTGATAGAACAAAGTAAGGTAACATCAAACTGTTCTTACCGGTGCAGTTTGCCACCATAAAATGGCTTAGTATGAAAAGTGATGCTGGCTGAATACCCAGTTTTTGCACAGTTGACACTCACTTTGCCACCTAGTTCTACCCAAGGTACAGTTAAAATTGACCGAGCATATGCAGAAGGCAAAGAAAATGTATATTCTTCTCCGTGTTCCAACAGACTGAGGATACCTAAAATGTGAAAACATTAAGATGGTTAATATATATTTTAAAAATATATATTTTAAAAATATTTTATTTATCAAAGAGACACAGAGAAAAGCTACAGAGAAAGAGAAACCAGAGTACTGTTCAGCTTTGGGTTCTGATGCTAGAGATTTAACCTGGACTCAGAGCCCTAGGCATGAAAATCTTTTATATAACCACTATGCTGTCACTCCAGCCCTGGCTAGTTTATTTTTTAAAAAACAGAAGCTAAAAACTTCAAGGCTGAGAGATGACATAACAGTTATTCAAAGACTTTCATGCCTGAGGCTCTGAGGTCTCAGGTTTAATCCCCCGTGGCAGCATGAGATAGAGCTGAGCAATGCCCTGATTAAAAAAAAATTTTTTTTCCACATTATGTTTTATACTGTTTAATAAGTAAGCACCATAATTTTGTTTGCTTTTCATTTATTTATCTATTTATTTTTAATTTTATTATCTTTATTTATTTATTGGATAGAGAAAACCAGAAATTGAGAGGGAAGGGAATGATAGAGAGGGAGAGAGACAGAGAGACACCTGCAGCACTACTTCACCACTTGCAAAGCACTCTTCTGCATGTTGGGACTGGGGCTCAAACCAGGGTCCTTGCACAATGTAACATGTACACTCAAAAAAGTGCACCACTACTCTGACCCCCTTTTCATTTATTTTTAGATTAAATTGATTTCATACTTTCTGGTGATAGGAAAAAAAAAAGGTTATATAAGGTATATCCACTATGACCTTATTATCCCTTTGGAGTCCCAGGGACATGAAAAGTGTGTGGGGTGGAGGGAAAGTTCTCTTTAAGGTTAGAAAAGTGGCTCGGGAGTTGGGCGGTAGCGCTGTGGGTTAAGTGCACGTGGTGCAAAGCGCAAAGACTGGCATAAGGATCCCGGTTGGAGTCCCCGTTCCCCACCTCCAGGGGAGTCACTTCACAGACAGTGAAGCAGGTCTGCAGGTGTCTATCTTTTTCTCCCCGTCTTCCCTTTCTCTCTCCATTTCTTTCTATCTTATCCAACAACGACATCAACAATAATAACTACAACAACAATAAAAACAAGAGCAACAAAAAGGAAATAAATATTTTTAAAAAATTTTTTAAAAAGTGGCTCAACAGAAGAGTGCAAGCCTTGTACATGGGTGAGTGGGGCCTGGGTGGGAATCTCAGCACCCCATAAAAACAAAGGAGACAAAAAACAACAGAACATCATAAAAGGTGGTCTCTGTCTCTCTGTTTCCTCCCCCCACACGTTTTTTTTTTTTTTTAAGATTTTTTTTTTTTTTTTATTAATGAGAAAGATAGGAGGTGAGAAAGAACCAGACATCACTCTGGTACATGTGCTACCGGGGATCAAACTCAGGACCTCAAGCTCGAGAGTCCAATGCTTTATCCATTGGGCCACCTCCAGACCACTCCCCCTCACCCCCCTACACACACACACACACACACACACACACACACACACACACACAATCAATTCAAATGAGAGCTTCCCTTCTCAGTTTCTCTGTCCTAGCCAATAAAAAGTGGGAAAAATGCCTGCCAGGAGCAGTTGATTCATAGTGTTGCCACCAAACCCCAGCAATAATCATGGAGGGAAAATTAAAAAAGAAAGAAAATAAAAGGAAAAAAAATACCAAAAAGCAACAATAAATCAGGATGAGACACTTAATAGGAAATAGTTTGGGCTATATTTATACATAATGGGAGTTATCAGAATATATATAGATAACAAACCTGGGTATCTTTATATGTGTGTGTACACTTATCCATGGATTTAACCCTTACACCAATCGTGTTCTTTTTTTATTTTTTATATTTATTTTCCCTTTTGTTGCCCTTGTTGTTTTTCACTGCTGTTGTAGTTATTATTGTTGTTGATGCCGTCATTGTTGGATAGGACAGAGAGAAAAGGAGAGAGGAGGGAAAGACAGAGAGGGGGAGAGAAAGACACCTACAAACCTGCTTCACCGCCTGTGAAAAGACTCTCCTGCAGGTGGGGAGCTGGAGGCTTGAACCGAGATCCTTAGGCTGGTCCTTGCACTTTGCACCATGTGTGCTTAACCTGCTGCGCTACCACCTGACTCCCACCAATCGTGTCCTTAAGCTTACTAGTAATTGGGGGTGGGGCATGAGGGGGGAGTAATACACATAACCTTTCATAAACTATCCATAAACTGGGGCAGAGTATATACCTGAAAGCAGAAGTACACTAGCATTTGCAGTGAGTACCCCCCAACACTTCATCTCCACTATTCCAACCTTTGGGTCCACGATTGTTCAACAATTTGTTTGGCTTTGTATGTTAACTCTCTTTTCAGCCACCAGGTTCCAGATGCCATCAGGATGCCGGCCAGGCTTCCCTGGACTGAAGACCCCACCAATGTGTCCTGGAGCTCCACGTCCCCAGAGACCCACCCTAATAGGGAAAGAGAGAGGCAGACTGGGAGTATGGATCAACCAGTCAATGCCCATGTTCAGCGGGGAAGCAATTACAGAAGCCAGACCTTCCACCTTCTGCAACCCACATTGACCCTGGGTCCATGCTCCCAGAGGGATAGAGAATGGGAAAGCTATCAGGGGAGGGAGTGGGATATATGGAGATTGGGTGGTGGGAATTGTGTGGCGTTGTACCCCTCCTACCCTATGGTTTTGTTAATTTATCCTTTCTTAAATAAAAAAAAGTTTTTAAAATATATTTATATTTTTTAAATATTTATTTATTTATTCCCTTTTGTTGCCCTTGTTGTAGTTATTGTTATTGTCACTGATGCTGTTGTTTTTGGATAGGACAGAGATAAATGGAGACAGGAGGGGAAGACAGAGAGGGGGAGAGAAAGATAGACACCTGCAGACCTGCTTCACCGCTTGTGAAGTGACTCCCCTACAGGTGGGGAGCAGAGGCTCGAATTGGGAT